>NW_026110519.1:123269-423269 GCF_024679095.1 Eriocheir sinensis
TTTCCGATCAAAATTTTGCAGTCCTCTTTAATTTGTTCATTTCCTGCCTGATAGCCTATACGTACATAATCATGATATAAATAAATGAACAAAATATTTATCAAACATCACTGAATTATAACCATATTTCCTACTACAACTTCTACTACTAACACTAGTTAATGTTGGCAATATATGCTAAAATGCTGATGATACAGAGATTGGCAGAGTAATTGAGTCGGATCGGGTCGCTAGTATTCTCCAGGATGAACTAGACAGATTGCGTGAATGGGCAGGGGAAGTGGCAGATGGAGTTCAATGTAATGGAAGTGCAAGAATGGGCTAATCACTCTTGACGCTAATATTACTTGATGTATAAATAAAAACCCACTGGCAGACGATAGTTATATTTTTAACTGAAACAGTTTCAGTGGACACTGCCACCATCTTCAGTGGTGTAAAGAAAGAGACCACTGAAGATGGTGGCAGTATTGGTTTATGTTATACATCTGGAGAATTTTTGCAGTACTCTGTGAAGTTAATATGTATGGAACAACCCCCTCATAATTGTTGGTTAAATGACACCCCTAAGAAGATCAAGGTGTGAGGGGGAATTCAGGGATCTTGATGACCTCTGATCTCCATCTAAGAAACACAATGCATTCATCCTAGATATTGTGCAAATAGGGTATTGGGATTCATTTCCAGGAGAGTAAGCAACAAGTGCTTTGATGTCATCAAGCTATATTTAGCATTAGTTAGAATCTTATCATGATAATGTGTTTTTTCTGGTCACCTTCATAATTGTAGAAATGGGTATCAAAATGTTAGAATTGGTACAGTGGAGGATGACAAAGATGATTTACAGGGTTTCAAAAACTTGACATATGAGGAGACTCGAACAGTTAATTAAACTTGCATTTTTCTAGAGGCAAAGGGTGCAAGGAGACTTGATCGAGGAGTTTATAAATGGATGAAGGGCTTTAATAAGGGGATATTTATAAGGTTCTGATGGTAAAGAGAGAGCTAGGTAGGACATGTAATAATGGGTTTTAAATTTGATAAAATTCAGATTCCACAGGGTCATAGGCAAAAATACTTTACCAACAAGAGAATAGAGTGGAACAGGCCTGGCCTTCATGTTATGAGAGTCAATAAGATGAACACATTAATAAAATGTTTAGATAAATTCATAGGTAGTGATGTTGAGAGACTTACATGCTAACGGTGAAGAAGACTGGTGGTGACCTCTCCTCAATCACCTCCCAAGCTTTCCCGAAGAACACGGGCCGTTGCCTCCATGATTTCTGGAGAACTCAGTATGGGCAAGTGTGTCCTTGACACTCTTACAATACAAGATGGGCATGCAGTTGATGAGGCAGGCAATCCCATCATGGATGTTACTCTCCAGCATTCCCAAACTGTCCAAAATTTGGCTTTGCAGGTGTCTGCTGCCCTCACCGGATATGATGCAAGTCTCCGTGAAGACATCTAGCTGCCGCCACTTTGCAGCACCTCCCTGTGAAACTGGTACAGTTTCATCTGTTGATCGATGCTCCTCTCTGGTCTGTTAGAAGAAGGGAGTTGGTGATACTCATCCTGCTGCTTCCGACAGGCCTGGTACTCTACATCAAATTTCCTCCACTCTGCCGTGGGGCAGCTAGAAGAGGAGGAAGACCCACATTACATGTAAATGTAGTTAGTGATGGTGCAGTGGATGCAGAGGATGAAGCTTCTGGCTGGAAAGATGTAGAAGCACTAGGAGGTGCAGGTGCTTCGCATTCAGCGGCCAGAAGTAGCAGGGGACCTCTGTCGGTGGCAGTTTTCCACTCACAGCTGTGAAATAATACAATGCATTATCAGTCATGCTTATACATGAAAAGATGATGTGACTCTGGAAATTTCTTCCTTCAATAACAATATTAGCTTCTTTTCTTATAATACTTGAAAAACACTACCCCATCATCAATAAAGGCACCAGAGGGAATTTGATATCTATTGCATTTATAGTTATTTAAATTTAATCTAGACTGGGCCCCTCAGAAACATTTCCAGGAAATGAGTAACTTATCTATCTATATCTATATCTATGTATCTATCTATCTATATCTATATATCTATATCTATATCTATATCTATCTATCTATCTATCTATCTATCTATCTATCTATATATATATATCCATCTATATATATATATATATATATATATATATATATATATATATATATATATATATATATATATATATATATATATATATATATATAATTTCTCTCTCTCTCTCTCTCTCTCTCTCTCTCTCTCTCTCTCTCTCTCTCTCTCTCTCTCTATATATATATCTATATATATATATATATATATATATATATATATATTTATATAAATATATTTATATATATATATATATATTTTTTTTTACATATCTTTTAACCTAAACCCAGTGTATCAAAAATTGTGAAAATTGATGATGAGAATAACAATGATAGTATTTATATACAGCACCAGAACAAGAATGCAGAAAGCTGGATAATATAATGTGATATACTTTCAAACAATGATTAACTTACTAGAGAAAGTAACATCCATGATGGGAGTGCCTGCACTCATCCACTGGATGCCCATCTTGAATAGCAAGAGTGTCAGACATCCTCGCCCATGTTGAGTTCTCCAGAGATCATGGAGGCAACAGTCTCATGTTCTTCTGTAAACTTGGGAGGAGTGATGGAGGAGGGCACCACCAATCCTCTTCACCTTCGAAACATGGGCTCTCTCTTCCTTTTTCACACTGCAATGAAACATGATTTTAATAACAATATATCAAGGCATACTGAATTGTAAACCCTTGTAACATACACCTCTGCAATCACAGTGGTTCAGTCCCTAACAATGAATCTGCGGAGCCTGGGCAGTCGGCATGCAGCCACCCAGACCGTTCATCCTTCCTTTCACCCAGGTACCTGGGGCCACCAGGAAAAGTAAACTGTGGTAACCCAGATGTTACACTGGTACTGTATCAGGTTTATGGGTTGTCTCTGACAGGCTCAAAGGATCAATGGGATGGAGATGAGCACTGCCACCACCCGCAGCTATAGCGTAATGCTCCCCAACAACCTTTTCTTTACCTTTTTTACCCTTTGACCAGAAATATAGTAAAAAGAGCATTGGAAACAACTTGTTGCTATCAAAATTGATATTAGTGTTGCCAGATTTAATATTCTAGTGCCTATTAATATTAATAGTGTTTGCATTAAAGATACATTGCTATTCAATTAGGTTGATAACATGGGATTATTTTTAGTTTGAATATAGCTCTTAACTAACAAAGCAAGAATTAATGGGTTACTATTTGATCAGCAATGGTAATAATATTATCATATGTAAGAGCTACACACCTGCTCTAACAACTTGTGCTATTCTACCACTAATTCTTTCTTTTTGCCTTACAAATAACATGTAACTAATGAAAATAACTATAGCCTATTTTTTGGCTGCATTATGATTATTTTGGATCTGGAGACACATTATTAGCAGTGTAATCTGTGTCTCCAAAAAGGTGAAAAGTTGATCATTTTAATCATCGCCCAAACACTGGAGTGGATAGAGTGATTGTTATCAAGGGGCACATCTGAGTATGGGAGGGCACTAGACAAGTGAAGCTCCGCGGCATTCTGATGCCACACAGAGAGAGAGATATTACAAGGAGCGACATTCTAAGATCATATTAATGGTGGGTATAAAGAAGGCATGGTCGATGGGGGGCAGTATGTTAATTCTCAGGGGGAGGGTGGCATGTGACCCCAGTTGGTTCGCCCTACATAACCGCACGCTGAAATTGAGCTTGTTTCCCCCGTGACCCCGTGATGCAAGAACATATGGTAATTCACAGTAAGAGCATTTATTATTTTGTTGCTAAATTGTGCCCAGCAGCCGACGCCGCTGTCTGTGCTGATTGGTGTTTTGAATCTCCGCTCCAATACATGTTCAACACTAGCTTCACCACACCCATAGTAACTTTATTCTGATGGAATGTCCACCGACACCTCCTACATAATGCAACCACATACTCATACGTGAAACATGCTGCCTGTCATCAGAACAGGGTGAATTGTCTTGCCTAGTTGGCTGTTACAACCACTAAGTTAAAGCGAGAATAATATATACCAAACTATACTACCAATACATATTATAATAGCGGTTATTTTTTAGATACGATGGCAAAATATAATTGTTTAGTCGGTCATCATATGGAAACTAACCTTGTATAATTAAGCAAGCTGTGGTATGTTGCCTTTATCTTTCCAATGATATGCCGAATATTTGCTACAATGCATAGTTACAGAGGTGTGGAGGTGAAAATGGGAACTCACCTCCCCCTGCCCGACAGCGCACAGGGGTCATGACGCGTTGCGCACTGAAAGGATCGAGGAGAGGAGGACGCCAAGAAGCGATACAAAGCGATACTGGTCAATTAAAGGTTAACTATATACAACGTAAAATCAATGCACCTCATTTACTTACTTCAATTTGATGCAGTTGAAACTTCTTTTCAATTGTTGAACTGATCGCGGCTCCAGATCAGGGTGCATGGCGTTGAAGTTTTTAGCGATCTCATCCCGCCAAGTTCTTCTTGTGCTGGACCGCAGTGCTGGTTGACCTATCTTGAGGACAGGCCTTTCCTCCACTAGCTGCACCAGGACTCTCCTCTGCCCCTTGACGAAAGTGGTGCAGCGCGGTCCATTGTCGATCAGCTTCCGTGCGCGCGCGTTGTTGTGATCAGCGGAATATGCATTCATATCGGCACTCTGCATTATCTTTTTCATTTTCTTTTTTCATAATTGTTTTGATTTGAATTTGTATCTTAAATGCTATTATTTTTTAAAAAGAGTACTTCCTTATAATTTCTTATATGTACATGACTGCTGAAATAAAAGTTTATGCACTGCACCTCGTCTTCTTCCATTAATTACGGCTATATCTAGCTTTTCTGTTTTGTTTATCTCTAAATTTATAATTTTCTCTTAATGGTCGATATGAAACATGATTTTTGAAAAAACGGAAATCGGGCCAGGTGCGTCAGCCAGCTGATGCCGATCAGGCGTACCAACACCAGATGCAGCCAGATGCAGCAGGGGGCTGCTGGCAGGCTGGTCTCTCAATACGGTCGAGGGACGAAGTAACTGCCTACCTACATGGTCGAGCGACAGGAAAGGACGCTAGCCTTCGCGTCTATGTCACCACCCCTTAGACTCCACTCTGTCCAGAAGGCTGTGTGGTGGAGCCTCCACACGTGAGATGCATACTCCATACGAGGGGCGGACCAGGCCCCTGTGTATATGGATAGCAACTGCGCGAGGGAGAAGAACTGGCGGAGACGATACAGAACGCCCAACCTCGAGGAAGCTGATTTAGCTTGAGGAGGAATACAGAAGTTTCAAGTTGAGATTTTTGAGTTAAGGATAGACCGAGGACGTTTAGTGTTGAAGACGGTGACAGCTGAGTGTTGTTGAAGAACAGGGGATAGGTGTTTGGAGATTGTGTCGAGTTGATAGGTGGAGAAATTGAGTTTTTGAGGCATTGAAGGACACAAGGTTCCTTCTGCCCCCAATCGGAAATGATTGCAAGGTCTGAGGTTAAGCGTTATGCAGCCTCAGTCTGGAGTTGTGTACTTTCCTGTTGAGAGGGTCTTCTATTATTGAAGAAGTTGAATAATACCGCAGAGTGGAGTCGTCGGCGTATGAGTGGACACTTGACAGTTTTGTTATGGAAAGAATATCATTGATGAGTAACAGGAAGAGTGGGTGATAGGACTGGAGCCCTGTGGAACGCCACTGTTTTATAGGTTTTAGGGAAGAACAGTGACCGTCTACCACCGCAGAGATAGAACGGCCGGAAAGGAAAATGGAGATAAAGGGAACAGAGGATGATATAATGAAAATCCGAAAGGGCAGTTTAAAAAGCAAAAGACTGGTGTCAGACTCTATCGAAGGCGTGTGATCTGGCTGTTTCGGGTGTTCTGCGTGGGTTTCAGAGTGATTCAAGTGTGTTGTGTTTACGGTGTTTTTGCGTGTGATCTGGCTGTTTCCGGGTGTTCTGCGTGGGTTTCAGAGTGATTCAAGTGTGTTGTGTTTCCCGGTGTTTTGCGTGTGATCTGGCTGTTTCCGGGTGTTCTGCCGTGGGTTTCAGAGTGATTCAAGTGTGTTGTGTTTCCGGTGTTTTTGCGTGTGATTTGGCTGCTTCTAAAAGGTGTATTGCGTGGGTTTCAGAGCGTTTTTGAGTGTGCTGTTTTGTTTCCGAGGTGTTTCTATGTGTGATTTGGCTGTTTTCAGTGTTCTGCGTTTCAGAGTGTGTTGTGTTTCCAGTGCTTTTACGTGTGATTTGGATGTTTATAGTGCTCTGCGTGGGTTTCAGAGTGTTTTGAGTGTGCTGTTGTGCTTCCGGTGTTTTTTGCAGTGACTTGAGGGTGTTTAGTCGTGCTTGTGCTTGGGTTTCTGAGTGTTTCATTATTGTGTCCCAGTGTGACTTTGTGTTGAGTGTCTCACGCGTGATTTGGGTGTGTCGACAACCCACCTTTGAATTCCCTGAGGGATTCAATCTGCTCCTCCCCTCATTCACACCCCTTTAAATCCCCTAGAGGATTAACACTTCCTACACCCTTTCCCTCCACCTCTACCCTAAGCCCCCCCCCCCACCCTCGCTCACCTCACATCCCTTTTGCTCCTCCTCATCCCCTGAGGATTAGCCCTTCTCCTCCTCCTCACCTCCACATATTTCTAAGCCCTCCCCTCCTCACCTTACCTCCCATCCCTATTTTCCCATCACTTCACCCACCTTACCTCGCCTCCTTCTTAACCTTTCTTGTTCTCACACCTCACTCACCTCCACATCCTTCCTACTCCTCCTCTCCCACTTACCTCCTTTCCCCAAGCTCCTCTCACTCCATCTCACCTATGTTCCTAACCCTCCTTGATCTCACACACCTCACTCCACCGCCTCCCTTTTCCCCTCTTTACCTCCACCTCACATCCCTTCCTACCCCTCCTCTCTCCCACCTCACCCCTATTTCCTAACCCTCCTTGATCTCACACCTCACTCACCGCCTCTCTCCCACCTCACCTATTTCCCTAACCCTCCTTGATCTCCACCTCACTCACCGCCTCCCTTTCCCCCTCTTTACTCACCTCACATCCCTTCCTACTCCTCCTCTCTCCCCACCTCACCTATTTCCCTAACCCTCCTTGATCTCACACCTCTCTTTCCCCTCTTTACTCACCTCACATCCCTTCCTACTCTCCTCTCTCTCACTTTTCCTCCATTACTAAACTACCTCTCCACCTCACCCCTTTCCTAATCCCCTTCACTCTGTGTTTTATCTCTTTCATTTCAGCTAAGATGGCGCCTAAGAAGTGCAGTGCCCTGTAACGGTAGCTTCTCAGCTCACTTTTTACAGGGCGTTCTGCTGTCTGTCGACTGTGTCTGTCAGGCAGCATCTCGAGACAAGACTGCAGGAGCAGGAAGAAGATGGAAGAAGGCCAGAATAAAATAATGAGCTTTCTCTCACCAGGCAGCATCTCGAGACCAGACTGCAGGAGCAAGAAGAAGATGGAAGCAGGTCAGAATAAAATAATAGAGCTTTCTCGCACTGTTGCCTCCTTGCGAAATTCACCCAGGCTAACGTTGCTGTGGTGCCAAACCCTTCTCCAACCGCCCCTTGCCTCAGCGGTACCGTCGACACCAGCGGACAACACCACGCAACGGGAGGATGCTAGTGGCACCGCCCATGATGAGCTTCACCGTCGTGAATGGAGAGCCAAACCAGCCAGACAAGCGATTTATCCTGTTCATTGCTTCAACAGGTTTGCCATTCTGGAGGAGGAGGACGAGCAGGAGAGCACCTTCCTGGTGGGTGACTCCATGATTCGCCAGCAGGTTGTTGAGTTCTGCGGCAGAGTTCCTCGTCGAAGACAGAACTATTGCTATCCTGGTGCTGGGATCGACGACATAACTGCTGCTCTTGAGGAGATCTCCCCAGGCTACTAATGATTCACTGTTTGTTATTCACACAGGTACGAACGACGTCACCACGACCCGGTCTGAGGAACTCCTGGAGAAGTACCGTAGGCTCATCCAGCAGTATAGCCTAAATCCCCTAACATTTTGATTTCAGGAGTTCTACCACGGACTTGGGCGGAGGCGACTTTTCAGTAAGGCCTTCAGCCTAAACAACCGCTTACAGACTCTTTGTAGGGAGCTTGACGTGGAGTTCCTAAACGCATGGGACAATTTCTATGGACAAAATGAGCTCTTCCACAGGGACGGATTGCACCTTTCTCCCATCAGGGCAGCCAGACTCGGAAGGCTCCTCAACGAAGCAGTGCGTGTCATCCGAACAAAAACAGAGTCACGGCCACGTCCCTCCACCCCACCCGTGTAAATAGACGCCGTGCATCACTGACAAACCGTAACCGTGATCCCGCAAGTACCACCACCTCTATTACTAAGCCTCTAGATAACTTAAAAATCCTTAGTTTCAATGCGCGTAGCCTAGAAACAAATTTCATGAACTGAGATGTCTTGCTTTAACAGAAAATTTTGACATAATTGCTATAACCGAAACATTTATCGACACCACAAATATTGATTTAAGTTCCGAATACAACATAGATGGCTACAGACTCTTCAACAAAGATCGTGTAAACCGTAGAGGCGGTGGCGTCGCCCTTTATGTCAAAAGCTATTTGCAACCCACTGACAAAACGCAGGAAACAGTAACGTTGAACATTTGTGCGTGCGAGTAAACATTGCAAAAGTCAGCAAATATATCTGTCACCTACAGACCTCCCGGGCAATCACTCGATTACTACCTTGAAATGTACAGCTTCATAAGGCAGTCAATTAATAACACATACTCACAGATATTAGGAGAATTTAACCTACCCCATATCGACTGGGCGACACTGTCAGTTACAGAAGGCGAGTCACATAGAATGATCAATTTCTAGAAAATTATCTAAGCCAAATGGTTTCTGAGCCAACTCGACAAAATAGTATACTCGACCTTGTTATAACGACCCAAGATAACCTAATCAGTAGTGTCACGGTAGGAGAACACCTCGGTTCTTGCGATCATAAATTATTGCGCGTCGACATTAAGGCTCAATCATCAGTGACTGAAAATAAAGTAAAGGTGCCCAATTTCAAAAGAGCTAACTTCGTAGAAATCCGACAAAAACTAACAGAAATACAACTATCAGATGACGGCAACGTAGAGGAAGCCTGGCTAAGCCTTAAAATCACTTACTCACTCAGCAGAACACATTCGTCCCCTTGTGCGAGAAGCGAATTAACACTAATAAAAGCCCACCGTGGTTTAATAGCGAAATTAAACAATCAGTCAATGAGAGAAAATTGTTTTACAGGTTAAAGAAAGAACAAAGCACGCCCGAAAACATTAGACTTTATAATGATGCCAGGCGACGAGTAAAAAAGACTAGTAGGTCAGGCAAAGCGTAGATACGAAGAAAATATTGCAGCCAACTGTAAAAATAATCCAAAATCTTTCTTCAGTTACATAAACAACAGAAAGGCGATCAAAGTGGTATTGGACCTTTAACAAACAGCGACGGTGCACTAGTGACTGACAGCCAACACATTGCAAACCTCTTAATTAAACAATTACTTTTCCTCGGTGTTTAATACAAACAGTCTTCCTCTCGCTACCACCAACACCAGTACTATTGTAAATCTCGAGCATGCATTGCCTAATTTTGAAATAACAACCGATGAAGTCCTTAAAGCTCTCCATTCACTTAAAACAAATAAAAAGTCCTGGACCTGACAAAGTATATCCAACTCTGCTGAAAAGAAACAAAAGGCAAATACTCTCCTCCCTCACAACCGTATTCAATATGTCCTTGCGACAAGGCATCGTCCCTTCAGATTGGAAAAAGGCTAACGTGACACCGATTTTCAAGAAAGGAGACAAAAAAGTACCAGGTAATTACAGGCCCATTAGTCTAACTTCGGTTGTAGGTAAGCTACTTGAGGGCATAATTAGAGACAAAATTGTGAATTACCTTGAAAGCCACTCATTGATTGGGGACTCACAACATGGCTTCCGAAACAAAAGATCCTGCCTATCAAACCTATTAACCTTTTATAACGACCTCTTCACTGTTTATGACGTAACCAAATCACTGGACGTAGTCTATCTTGATTTCAGAAAGCGTTTGATAAAGTCCGCATCATAAATTACTTTACAAATTAAAGCAAATAGGTATTGACGTTCAAGTAAACCAATGGATCGCGAATTGGTTGAGCAACAGACAAAAAAGAGTAGTGATTGACGGATTTAACTCAGAGTGGGCGCCTGTCACTAGTGGCGTCCCTCAGGGCTCGGTCCTTGGCCCAGTGCTCTTCATTATTTACATCAACGACGTGGATGTTGGACTCAATAACCGCATTAGTAAATTTGCAGACGACACAAAGATTGGTAACTCGGTTCTCACTGACGAAGACAGGCAAAGCCTCAGAGGATTTGCACAAAATTCAACATGGTCGGATAGATGGGAGATGCCCTTTAACGTAGACAAATGCCAGGTCCTTCAAGTTGGAACGACGAATAAGAAGTTCGAATACGAAATGCGCGGCGTTAAACTCAAAAGCGTTCAATGCGTCAAAGACTTGGGGGTCAAAATCGCGTCAAACCTCAAATTCTCACAGCAATGCATCGATGCAGCAAATAAAGCGAACAGAATATTGGGCTTCATTAAAAGAAACTTTGTATTCAAGAATAAAGATGTAGTACTCCAGCTCTAAAACATTTTAGTCAGACCCACTTGGAATATGCGGTACAGTTTGGTCTCCCCACCATGCAAAGGATATTGCTAAATTAGAAGGTGTTCAGCGTCGGGCAGCAAATGATCCTTCCTTGCATAACAAATCCTACGAAGAAGGCTTTCTACCCTTAACATGTTCTCTCTTGAGAAACGTCGCCTCCGAGGAAAACTGATCGAATGTTTTAAAATACTTAATGGTTTCACGAATGTAGACAGATCAACATTGTTTATGATCGATGACACTTTGCGCACGAGGAACAATGGCGTAAAACTCAGATGTGAACAAGTAAATTCAGACTGCAAATTTTTCTTCACCAACGTTGTAGTGCGAGAATGGAATAAGCTTCCACCGTCAGTGGTCAGTGTAACACGATTGACTCCTTCAAAATAAGCTCGACCGTCACTTCCTTCAACTTAATATCAACTAGGTAGAAATGCAACGTTTTGGAGTCTTCTGATTAATGTAAAATCACTTAGGTTTAAGGACAGACCACAAGTCTGGACCATAGAGGTCTGTGTGGTCTGATTTTCTATGTAAATCTATGTAAATCTATGATACGTCTAGCGCAACAGAAAGTTTCACCGAAACGGCTAGAGAGGATGACCAGGAGTCAGTTTAGAGCAAGAAGATCGCCAGTAGAACGCCACTTGCGGAATCCATACTGGCGATCAGATAGAAGGTTAGAAGTGGAAAGGTGCTTTTGAATCTTTCGAGTTTAGGATTGATTCAAAAGCCTTAGATGAACAGGAAAGTAAAGCTATAGGGCAGTAGTTTGAGGATTGGAACGGTCACCCTTCTTGGGCACATATGAACTGAAAACAATCTTCCAAACACCCTATCCCTATTCTTCGACAACTCCCAGCTTTCACCTTCGTCAACACTAAAAATCCTCTGTCTATCCTTAACTCAAAATCTTCACTGGAAACTTCTCATCTCCTCATTTACTAAATCAGCTTCCTCGAGGGTGGGCGTTCAGTATCGTCTCCGCCAGTTCTTCTCCCCCACACAGTTGCTATCCATATACACAGGCCTTGTCCCCCTCGTATGGTGTATGCATCTCACGTGTGAGGGCTCCACTCCACAGCTCTTCTGGACAGAGTGGAGTCTAAGGCTCTTCGTCTGATCAGCTCTCCTCCTCTTACTGATAGTCTTCTGCTTCTCTAACTCCGCCGCCATATTGCCTCCCTTTTATCTTCTATCGATATTTTCAAGCTGACTGCTCTTCTGAACTTGCTAACTGCATGCCTACCCCCTCCCCCTCCCTTTGGCCATACACGACTTTCTACTCAAGCTCATCCCTTTCCTTAAATCCTGAAGGCGGTGTCACACTAGCACTTTTTCCGTCAACTTTTCCGTCGTTTTCTGAAAATCGTCGCTATCTTGGCTACGGCCTGTCACACAAACGGTGTCTCGTCTGAAACTTTCTGTCGGCACAGACCAAGGAATGTAAACAAACATGGAGTCCACGCTGCGGCAAAGATACGCTGCTCTTAACCTAACACTGTGTATTGTGAGACTTAGACAGGCTAAACAAGCCAAAAAGCGTGCATGGATGCGCTCATGGTTGGGTCGTCGGGAAGAGAAAGTGTGTACCATAGGCTGTTAAAGAGCTGAGTTTAGAGGATCATGAGACTCTGAAGGAATTGGATCCAGGTTGGACAAGGCCAGTACCACAGACTTCTGGAGTTAGTGACACCTCTTATTGCCAGAAATGACACCAGGATGAGGAAGGCTGTCACTGCAGCAGAGCGTTTGAGACAGGTTGAAGCCACGCGGAAAGTCTCGGTCTTAGTCTTGGAAATGTAAACAAAGGCGGAAATTTGCAGGCGGAAACGATCCTGATCGTCTGACAAATTCATACGATAAGTTCATGCGGAACGATGAAAAATCGACGAAATCGCATTAATCGACGGAAAAGTGCTGTGTGACACCACCTTTACGCACGAGTTAACCAGCATCTTCACTTTTCATCCCTCACGCTGGTAAACTCAGGAACGATCTTTCTTCATCTGTATTTTCTCCTGCCTACGACTTGAACTCATTCAAGAGGAAGGTATCAGGACACCTCTTCTCACGTAATTGACTGCTCTTTCAGGCACCCTCTTCGAATTCTTTATAAGACAGCGAGTAGCCGGCTTTTTATTGTTGTTTCCTTTTTTTTGTGCCCTTGTTCTGTCTCCTTCGCTGTAAAAAAATAAAAAAAAGTGCAGTCAGCTTTATTCCTCTGATGTAAAAAAAAATGCTTTTACTCTTTCATACTACCTCATTTCGAGTACTGTCATTCCGTTTGGATTTCTGCAGCTGAGTCTCACTTAAAGCTGTTGAATAGAGTGTTCAACCAGAGTAGTTATAATATTGCCATACTGGCTTGTTTTGGCGGGGCAATGGGGCGTGGGGCGGGGCGGAAAAAACAGCCGTAGTGGCGGCTGTCATACCGGCTTGTTTTGGCGGGGCAAGGGAGCGTGGGGCGGGGCGGAAAAAACACGTGGGGCGGGAGGCGGAAGGACATCCGTAGTATCCTGCGCCATAGCGGCTGGTTTTGGCGGGGCAAGGGGGCGTGGGGCGGTGAGGAAAAAACTGCCGGCGTGGCGGCTGTCATAACCTTGTTTTGGCAGGGCAGGGAGCGTGGGGCGGGGCGGAAAAAACACGTGGGCAGGAGGCGGAAGGACATCGTAGTATCCTGCGCCATAGCGGCTTGTTTGGCAGGGGCAAGGGGCGTGGGGCAGGCGGAAAAACAGCCGTAGTGGCGCCTGTCATACCGGATTGTTTTGGCGGGGCAAGGGAGCGTGGGGCGGAGGCGGAAAGACTTCCGTAGTATCCTATGTCATAGCGGGTTGTTTTGGCGGGGCAAGGGAGCGTGGGGCGGGACAGAGAGGGATCGGCAGTGACATGCTATGGGGAGGGAGCGAGGGATGTGCTATGGTGCGATTGGTGGGAGGTGACGAGTCCAGGGCGGCGGACATGGGCTGCGCCATGCCTCGTTCTGTCTTAGAGGGCGTGTAGGGTGAAGTAGTGACGCCATGCTGAGATGCTATACTTAACAGTTACGCCTTTGTTACCTGTTAGCTTTGCATACACACACACACACACACACACACACACACACACACGCACATGGTAAATAAGAGTTTGAGATTAATCAAGTACACAAAGTTATGTTGTATACATTAAAACTCTGTCTTTGAGAAAGAAAGTATAGTAACTGTATCTTTTTATTTTGGGGAAGATGATGCATAAGTAACCGCACACATGTTAAACATAGAGTTTGAGGTTAAGCATATACGTTAAGTACACTAATAACACAAAGTTATGTTAAGAAAAGGAGAGAGAAAAGAGGAGAAAAGGAGAGGAAGAAAAGAAAGGAGAAAGGGAAAGAAAAGGAGAAAAGAGAGGATAAAGGAAGAGAGGATAAAAGAGAGAGAGAGAAAGCGAGAGAGAGAAAGAGGAGAAAAGGAGAAGAAAAGAGGAGAAAGGAGAGGAAGAGAGAGAAAAAGGAGAAAGGAGAGAGAGAGTAAGAGAGAGTAGGCGAAGATGAAAAGGACAAAGAAAGGAAGAAGAGAAATTATATGAATGACGGGGAGTCACAGTTGAAAATATACTATGGAAGATGGCGATGATGGGAAAGTCGTTACGTAAAATTCGCTACACACCTGCTTCCGCCCTTCACACCACCCACCCCACCCTCCTCTAGCAGATGTGTTAGGTATCTACCACTCTCCCGCGTTAGGAGAACAAAGCTGAGCCCTGGTGTGAACAGCTTAACGTCACAGTGTTGACTCGTCTCTGTTGCGGGATGATGGTATATTTCTCGTGAGAATGAGAAGCAATGCTTTGTGTAAACAGTGTGGGAGAAGAAAGTCGTTTAGTGGATCGTGTCGGTCGTGCGTCGACAGTGACCGCCGTGGAGATGACTCTTTGTTTAAACATTGTGGGAGACGTTTCACATCTCTCCTTCCGTCCATGAGTGTTCTTCACCACGAGTTAACAATGCAGAAAAACTCTGTGAAAGCTGTGGAATGGTATTCGGTGAGATACATCTGCATCCCCTCCCCCCTTTCCCGCGTTTTTCCGAGCGTCAAGATGAAATTAAACTACCACCGCGATAGTCTTTATATAAGGAATAGTTAAAATTAGTGGGATTTTATGATTTTTATTGATATCTAGTGAGAAACTAACATGCCAAAATCTTATATTTGCTTAATGCAGGTCGATTATTTTTCGTTTGTGTTAAATCCAAACCAGTCTGAATAGTTAAACCATTACATGAACACAATAAATTTTGAATTACACTCTAAAAATACATCTTAATTCTGGATGAGAGGGATTCAGACAAGTTATATTACACACATATGGCATACATGATAATAATAATAATAATAATAATAATAATAATAATAATAATAATAATAATAATAATAATAATAACATTGTTAAAATGCATGTCAATTCTGGATGGGGGATAATTCAGACAAGTTATAGTACACACAGGGCATACATGATAATAATAATAATAATAATAATAATAATAATAATAATAATAATAATAATAATAATATTGCAACGTTCTGTGGATCATAGTACGTTTCTACTACCTAGTTACCACGTCCCCATCACCTTTAAGAACCCTTTACTTCATCTCCATTACGCCAATGCTATGTATTGGTACCTTTAATGTGCATATTCCCACAACCTTTCTGATAATCGGGGAGCTAAATGGTGCAGTGGTTAGCACACTCGGCTCATAACCGAGAGAGACCAGGTTCGATTCCCGGGCGGAGTGGAAAAATTTGCTGGGATTAAACCTTCCACTCATATCCTTGAGCATGCGAAGAATGAAGTGTAAAAAAAACACTTTTATCTCGTAAAGGAAAATACAATCACAAAGGGTAGGTCAAGTAGATCATTGCGTTTTTTTTGTGTGTGTGTTTTTGCTACGTTACTGTTACCTTCAGCGTGAATATTGCCACATTCTTCCTACTAAGCATACCATTACCTTTCTGCTACGTTTCTTGCAACGGTTCCTTCTATTACCTGTGTCATACATCATATCTTCGTTAACTGCTCACAGTCACATAACCATAAATTTTACTTTTCGTTAATGCATATAAACGACGCTGAAAATCAATGTAGTTACACTTGAAGATGAGATGATCGTAAAAATCTAACTTGTTCTTAGTCAGCAAATGAGCAAAGATAAGACAAGACAAGACATTCTTAACTTATTATATTTTATTCATACTTTTCTCCTTTCTCTTTTTTTGTGTGTGTGGGGCGGGAATCAGTATATGCAATCCAATATAACACATTTATTTAGAACATGTCAAAGTGCTAATTATTGCGAGGGTGATTTTTTTTTTTCTATTTGAAAAAAACAAAAAAACAGACATATAATTCGCTAGTTAAGGCACTTGTTCTTTCCAGACATTATGGAAATGATTTTGATGACGGTAAAATCTTGAACTCCATATAAGCATTGTAACGCTGTTACCTTCACTAATTCCACACATTCATTTGCTTACGGGAGGATATAATAAGAAAGAAAAGATAGTTATACTTTGAGCTTTCAGAAAAATAGGTAATTTAACTACAACTTTAACTATATTTTTTTCCTAGACACTTAAAAAAAAACCTCCCATAACATGACACAATTCTCAAAATGAATCTTAAGTACATTAGGAAGCAGAGTATGCACTTTTTAGGGGGTATAGAAAAATGATTTTGCTGGGATTAAACCTTCCCATACTCATATCCTTGAGCATGCGAAGACAATGGTGTGAAAAAAAAAACCATCAAAATTATATAAAAAAAAAAAAATACACTCATCACATTTTTTTCTACCCAAATGTTCGATCCCATCCACACTATGAATGGCGAAAAAAAAAAAAAACTAGGTATTGCTCGTAAAGGAAGTAATACAATCACAAAGGAGTACGTCAAGCTGTCAATACACCAACCAAAACGACAAAAAAAAAAAAAAGATATACTTTCCCCTGAAATAAAATGATCTTATCAAGCAAATATATTATAATATGTTACCTAATTCATTAAGGACAAGGTCAACAATACCAAGGGATTATAGTGGGTCCTATTAGAGTAGTGTGGAATGGAACCAAACCACAGTAAACCACAGGATTAGGTCAACAATATAAATGTATCTCCAAGCTCCTATTAGAAAGTAGTATGTAATGGAACCCAAACACCAGGAAACCATGGAGTTAATGTGATCAACGCATGATACTCAGATATGGAGGAAAATTAGAGAACCATATTTTTTTTTATCAATTAATGTGACCAGTAATGTTAATTTTATAACCAGAGACCAATGAGGACTAAAATATTTATGTATTTCTGTATTGCCAGAACACTTTAAACCTAGAGAAAGGACGCGGGATAACCATGGGCCTGAACCGGGCCTTCAGAGAAAACTTATCAAAACGTACTGGAGGAAACCAATTAGTTAATGTATGGAAGGGTATTAGTGACATGTCATCATGTATAACTAAGGTGGGCAGAACTCACTCTCTTATGTGCTTAGCGTATTATTAATCTTTTCACCTGTTGATGATCATTACCAAAAGGGAATACACACTAAATAAATAGAAGATAAGTGAATGTAAAACAAGTACCAAATTAAGCATGTTAGAAACCAGACAGGCTCTACAGTATTCCGGACATACAGGCTGACAATCAATGATCTAGCATTGTTGAAACCGACAGCTTAATAGGGAATATATTACTGGATTACCTTATCCTAATCTTAGCGTATACTATGCATCATCAAATATTGTATGCAGAGAAAATAAAGGAGTTACCAAATGACTAGCAAATTAAACTGAAAATAAAAGAGTACGACAAGTACATATCAATTTTGGTTACACATAGTATCAAAAGATAAAAAAAAGTTCATTGATTAGGATCAGGTATGTAAAAGGGAATTGCGGGTCAAAAACTAAATACATGGAATTCACAGTATATACAGTAAACTGAGTAAAATTACAGAAAAAAAAATTAATAAACCAATAAACATTACGTTTCAATGAATATTGTTCATATAAATTCTTCCTGGAAGACTTTGATTATTGAAAAATAAATCCTCCCACTTGTGAACACTATGATCAGTAGTTCTTAATACCAGTATTTCATGATTTTAATTCAATTAGGTGAATATTTCCTCTATTACCACTTTTCCTTTTGGAATTTTATTCTTCCACTTGATAGTTTTAAACACTTTTGAGTGTTTTGATGTCTCATTGTTGTAAAAATGAATATAACCATAATTATGACAATTGGGAGATTGTATTACTCACGCGCCGACATCTCGTTTTCTACTCAATAACTGCTCTTTTGTTGCTATACGTTACATGTTACGTTACGTTACGTCACGTTACATAATGCGTTATATATTTTCTACTGCCTTTAAACCTTCCGTAAAAAGAACATTGGGGTGTATAGATGAAAACAACGGTAAATCTTTCCTCTATTCGCGGGTTCTCTTTTTTCTTTCTATTTTTCCATTGATAGAATTTAAGCTCTTTAGTGTTTTGAAGCATCATTTGTTGTGGAAATGAATACTAGCCGTTATATGACCACGTCAACGGAGTTAAGATTGGTGATACCTCAATATACTCAAAAAGGCTTAACAATTATCAAATGGAAGAAAAATACAAAAAAAAAAAAAACAGGAAATAATAATAAAGGAAAGAAATATCAAAGTGTGAAAATAGACATGAAATGTTGAAATGGGCGTGATCATGATGTCTCAATAGGACTTAAAGCGTACCTAGCATAGCCTATCCATCTATTTGACATGGTTATATTATAGTTAATATTCATTTGCACAACAAATGACACCTCAAAACACTCAAAAGGGTTTAAAACTATCGAATGGAAGAAAAAAAGGTGCATTACCAATAGAAGCGCTGAAGTCATCCTCAAGCTTTACTTAGCACTAGTTAGAGTTCATCTCGATTATGTGGTTCAGTTTTGGTCAGTCCATTAAGAATGGGTATCAAGATGTTAGAATCTGTACAGAGTAAGATGAAAAAAAGTGATTCAAAGGACGGAAAACTTTCCATATGAGGATAGACTTTAGCATTTAAATCTGCATTCTCTAGAGAAGCGAGGTTACGAAGACGTGACTGACATTTGTAAAGGGATGAAGGGCTTTAATAGGGTTTTTTGTTGTTAAATAGTCGGGTAATGCATGTAGCAGTGGGTTTAAGATAGATAAATTCAGATTCAAAAAAGACACAGACAAGCATTGGTTTACCAAAAGAGGTGTGGATGAGTGGAATAGGCTTGGCAGTCATGCTGTGCGTGACAGTATCATAAATACATTCAAGAAGAACTTGAATAAATTCATGGCTAGTGAGGTAAGCTGGAGTTAGGCACACAGGAGATGCCTTGTCGGTCGGTCTCATGCAATTTTTTTTTTTTTTTTTTTGCGTTCTTATGTCCTTCTGTTCTTCAAAAAATTCCGAGAACTGAAACGGTAACGAAAGAAAGAAATACCATAATAACCGTGAAAATAGTCATGAAATGGGTGTGTTAGCCCACGTGGCCACATTCGACATAAACCCGTGTTGCGCAATCATAGTCTACTTGGCTGTCAGTAACAACAAAGGCAGAGTAAGAAGCGTAACGTACATACTTAGCGTAAAATATTAAAGGTAACTAACCAGACCAACCATGTCTATCCTAGAACAGTATGCGCACAGAATGGTATAGTCGATTGGCGGGGGTCAAGTTTGTTAGGTTGTTAATCAACATAAATAAGTAAAAAAATATAAAATAGGCTACTCTTTTAGGATCACTACCCTCGGCTGAGACATATTGCTTCATCACATGACGCAATGAGGTTTCAGTACATGTGATGACAAGTTTCATATCTCAGAAAAAAAGAAAAAAATTGCATGAGACCGACCGACAAGGCATCTCCTGTGTGCCTAACTCCAGCTTACCTCACTAGCCATGAATTTATTCAAGTTCTTCTTGAATGTATTTATGATACTGTCACGCACTGCATGACTGCCAAGCCTATTCCACTCATCCACACCTCTTTTGGTAAACCAATGCTTGTCCATGTCTTTGTTGAATCTGAATTTATCTATCTTAAACCCACTGCTACATGCATTACCCGACTATTTAACAACAAAAAACCCTATTAAAGCCCTTCATCCCTTTATAAATGTCAGTCACGTCTTCTCGTAAACTTCGATTATCTAGAGAATGCAGATTTATATGCTAAAGTCTATACTCATATGGAAAGTTTTCCGTCCTTTGAATCACTTTTTTTTCATCTTACTCTGTACAGATTCTAACATCTTGATACCCATTCTTAATGGACTGACCAAAACTGAACCACATAATCGAGATGAACTCTAACTAGTGCTAAGTAAAGCTTGAGGATGACTTCAGCGCTTTTATTAGTAATGCACCTTTTTTTCTTCCATTCGATAGTTTTAAACCCTTTTGAGTGTTTTGAGGTGTCATTTGTTGTGCAAATGAATATTAACTATAATATAACCATGTCAGATAGATGGATAGGCTATTCTAGGTACGATTTAAGTCCTTTTGAGACATCATGGTCACGCCCATTTCAACATTTCATGTCTATTTTCACACTTTGGTATTTCTTTCCTTTATTATTATTTCCTGTTTTTTTGTATTTTCTTCCATTTGATAATTGTTAAGCCTTTTGAGTATATTGAGGTATCACCAATCTGCTCCGTTGACGTGGTCATATAACGGCTAGTATTCATTTCCACAACAAATGATGCTTCAAAACACTAAAACTTAAATTCTGTCAATGGAAAAAATAGAAAGAAAAAAGAACCCGCGAATAGAGGAAAGATTTACCGTTGTTTTCATCTATACACTCCCAATGTTCTTTTTACGGAAGGTTTAAGGGTAGTAGAAAATATATAACGCATTATGTAACGTGACGTAACGTAACGTAACATGTAACAATATAACAACAAAGAGCAGTTGGCTGAGTAGAAAACGAGATGTCGGCGCGTGGTAATACAATCTCCCCAATTGTCATATTATGGTTATTATTCATTTTTACAACAAATGAGACATCAAAACACTCAAAAGTGTTTAAAACTATCAAGTGGAAGAATAAAATTCCAAAAGGAAAAGTGGTAATGAAATATTCACCTAATTGAATTAAAGATCATGAAATACTGGTATTAAGAACTACTGATCATAGTGTTCACAAGTGGGAGGATTTATTTTCAATAATCAAAGTCTTCCAGGAAGAATTTATATGAACAATATTCATTGAAACGTAATGTTTATTGGTTTATTAATTTTTTTCTGTAATTTTACTCAGTTTACTGTATATACTGTGAATTCCATGTATTTAGTTTTTGACCCGCAATTCCCTTTTACATACCTGATCCTAATCAATGAACTTTTTTATCTTTTGATACTATGTGTAACCAAAATTGATATGTACTTGTCGTACTCTTTTATTTTCAGTTTAATTTGCTAGTCATTTGGTAACTCCTTTATTTTCTCTGCATAAAATATTTGATGATGCATAGGATACGCTAAGATTAGGATAAGGTAATCAGTAATATATTCCTATTAAGCTGTCGGTTTCAACAATGCTAGATCATTGATTGTCAGCCTGTATGTCCGGAATACTGTAGAGCCTGTCTGGTTTCTAACATGCTTAATTTGGTACTTGTTTTACATTCACTTATCTTCTATTTATTTAGTGTATTCCTTTTGGTAATGATCATCAACAGGTGAAAAGATTAATAATACGCTAAGCACATAAGAGAGTGAGTTCTGCCCACCTTAGTTATACATGATGACATGTCACTAATACCCTTCCATACATTAACTAATTGGTTTCCTCCAGTACGTTTTGATAAGTTTTCTCTGAAGGAACGGTTCAGGCACATGGTTATCCCGCGTCCTTTCTCTAGGTTTAAAGTGTTCTGGCAATACAGAAATACATAAATATTTTAGTCCTCATTGGTCTCTGGTTATAAAAATTAACATTACTGGTCACATTAATTGATAAAAAAAATATGGTTCTCTAATTTTCCTCCATATCTGAGTATCATGTGTTGATCACATTAACTCCATGGTTTCCTGGTGTTTGGGTTCCATTACATACTACTTTCTAATAGGATCTTGGAGATACACTTATATTGTTGACCTAATCCTGTGGTTTACTGTGGTTTGGTTCCATTCCACACTACTCTAATAGGACCCACTATAATCCCTTGGTATTGTTGACCTTGTCCTTAATGAATTAGGTAAAATATTATAATATATTTGCTCGATAAGATCATTTTATTTCAGGGGAAAGTATATCTTTTTTTTTTTTTGTCGTTTTGGTTGGTGTTATTGACAGCTTGACGTACTCCTTTGTGATTGTATTTCTTCCTTTACGAGCAATACCTAGTTTTTTTTTTTTTCGTCATTCATAGTGTGGATGGGATCGAACATTTGGGTAGAAAAAAATGTGATGAGTGTATTTTTTTTTTTTTTATAATTTTGATTTTTTTTTTTTTTTTCACACCATTGTCTTCGCATGCTCAAGGATATGAGTATGGGAAGGTTTAATACCAGCAAAATAATTTTTCTATACCCCCTAAAAAGTGCATACTCTGCTTCCTAATGTACTTAAGATTCATTTTGAGAATTGTGTGTCATGTTATGGGAGGTTTTTTTTTTAAGTGTCTAGGAAAAAAATATAGTTAAAGTTGTAGTTAAATTACCTATTTTTCTGAAAGCTCAAAGTATAACTATCTTTTCTTTCTTATTATATCCTCCCGTAAGCAAATGAATGTGTGGAATTAGTGAAGGTAACAGCGTTACAATGCTTATATGGAGTTCAAGATTTTACCGTCATCAAAATCATTTCCATAATGTCTGGAAAGAACAAGTCCCTTAACTAGCGAATTATATGTCTGTTTTTTGTTTTTTCAAATAGAAAAAAAATCACCCTCATAATAATTAGCACTTTGACATGTTCTAAATAAATGTGTTATATTGGATTGCATATACTGATTTCCACTACACACACAAAAAAGAAAGGAGAAAAGTATGAATAAATATAATAAGTTAAGAATGTCTTCTCTTATCTTTGCTCATTTGCTGACTAAGAACAAGTTAGATTTTTACAATCATCTCATCTTCAAGTGTAACTACATTGATTTTCAGCGTCGTTTATATGCATTAACGAAAAGTAAAATTTATGGTTATGTGACTGTGAGCAGTTAACGAAGATATGATGTATGACACAGGTAATAGAAGGAACCGTTGCAAGAAACGTAGCAGAAAGGTAATGGTATGCTTAGTAGGAAGAATGTGGCAATATTCACGCTAAAGGTAACAGTAACGTAGCAAAAACACACACAAAAAACGCAATGATCTGCTTGACCTACTCCTTTGTGATTGTATTTCTTCCTTTACGAGATAAAAAGCAAGTTTTTTTACACTTCATTGTCTTCGCATGCTCAAGGATATGAGTGTGGGAAGGTTTAATCAACAAAATTTTCCACTCCGCCTGGAATCGAACCCGGTCTCTCTCGGTTATGAGCCGAGTGTGCTAACCACTGCACCACGAGCCCCCGATTATCAGAAAGGTTGTGGAATATGCACATTAAATGTACCAATACATAGCATTGGCGTAATGGGATGTAGTAAAAGGGTTCTTAAAAGGTGATGGGGACGTGGTAACTAGGTAGTAGAAACGTACATATGATCCACAGAACGTTGCAATTTTATTATTATTATTACTATTATTATTATTATTATCATGTATGCCCTGTGTGTGTACTATAACTTGTCTGAATTATCCCGCTCATCCAGAATTAAGATGCATTTTAACAATGTTATTATTATTATTATTATTATTATTATTATTATTATTATTATTATTATTATTATCATGTATGCCATATGTGTGTACTATAACTTGTCTGAATCCCTCTCATCCAGAATTAAGATGCATTTTAACAGTGTTATTATTATTATTATTATTATTATTATTATTATTATTATTATTATTATTATTATTATTATTATTATTATTATTATTATTATCATGTATGCCATATGTGTGTACTATAACTTGTCTGAATCCCTCTCATCCAGAATTAAGATGTATTTTTAGAGTGTAATTCAAAATTTATTGTGTTCATGTAATGGTTTAACTATTCAGACTGGATTAAGTTTGGATTTAACACAAACGAAAAATAATCGACCTGCATTAAGCTAATATAAGATTTTGGCATGTTAGTTTCTCACTGAATATCAATAAAATCATAAAATCCTATTCATTTTAACTATTCCTTATATAAAGACTATCGCGGTGGTAGTTTAATTCTTTATCTTGACGCTCGGAAAAACGCGGGAAAGGGGGGAGGGGATGCAGATGTATCTCGCCGAATACCATTCCACAGCTTTCACAGAGTTTTTCTGCATTGTTAGCTCGTGGTGAAGAACACTCATGGACGGAAGGATATCGGTGCAACGTCTCCCCCAATGTATAATCAAAGAGACATTTCCACGGCGGTCACTGTCGACGCGACCGACACGATCCACTAAACGACTTTCGTCTCCCACCCTGTGTACACAAAGCATTGCTTCTCATTCTCACGAGAAATGTACCATCATCCCGCAACAGAGACGAGTCAACACCGTGACGTTAAGCCATTCCCCACCAGGGTTCAGCTTTGTTCGCCTAACGCGGGAGAGTGGGAGATACCTAACACATCTGCTAGAGGAGGGTGGGGGGGGGGGGGGGGGGTGAAGGGCGGAAGCAGGTGTGTAGCGAATTTTACGTAACGACTTTCCCATCAGCGCCATCTGCCATAGTATATTGTCAACTGTGACAGTGTTTGCACGTGCTACCATAAGCCAACTCCCCGTCATTCATATAATTTCTTTTTCTTCCTTTCTCTTTGTCCTTTTTCATCTTCGTCTTCTCTCTCTCTCTCTCTCTCTCTCTCTCTCTCTCTCTCTCTCTCTCTCTCTCTCTCTCTCTCTCTCTCTCTCTCTCTCTCTCTCTCTCTCTCCTCACCTCTCTCTCTCTCTCTCTCTCTCTCTCTCTCTCTCTCTCTCTCTCTCTCTCTCTCTCTCTCTCTCTCTCTCTCTCTCTCTCTCTCTCTCTCTCTCTCTCTCTCTCTCTCTCTCTCTCTCTCTCTCTCTCTCTCTCTCTCTCTCTCTCTCTCTCTCTCTCTCTCTCTCTCTCTCTCTCTCTCTCTCTCTCTCTCTCTCTCTCTCTCTCTCTCTCTCTCTCTCTCTCTCTCTCTCTCTCTCTCTCTCTCTCTCTCTCTCTCTCTCTCTCTCTCTCTCTCTCTCTCTCTCTCTCTCTCTCTCTCTCTCTCTCTCTCTCTCTCTCTCTCTCTCTCTCTCTCTCTTTGGCATGTTAGTTTCTCACTAGATATCAATAAAATCATAAAATCCCACTAATTTTAACTATTCCTTATATAAAGACTATCGCGGTGGTAGTTTAATTCTCTATCTTGACGCTCGGAAAACGCAGGGAAAGGGGAGGGATGCAGATGTATCTCGCCGAATACCATTCCACAGCTTTCACTGAGTTTTCTGCATTGTTAACTCGTGGTGAAGAACACTCATGGACGGAAGGAGAGATGTGAAACGTCTCCCACAATGTTTAAACAAAGTCATCTCCACGGCGGTCACTGTCGACGCACGACCGACACGATCCACTAAACGACTTTCGTCTCCCACACTGTTTACACAAAGCATTGCTTCTCATTCTCACGAGAAATATACCATCATCCCGCAACAGAGACGAGTCAACACCGTGACGTTAAGCCGTTCCCCACCAGGGCTCAGCTTTGTTCGCCTAACGCGGGAGAGTGGGAGATACCTAACACATCTGCTAGAGGAGGGTGGGATGCGGTGGAGGGGGGGGGGTTGAAGGGCTGATGCAGGTGTGTAGCGAATTTCACGTAACGACTTTCCCATCATCGCCATCTTCCATAGTATATTTTCAACTGTGACTCCCCGTCATTCATATAATTTCTCTTTCTTCCTTTCTCTTTGTCCTTTTTCATCTTCGTCTTTTCTCTCTCTCTCTCTCTCTCTCTCTCTCTCTCTCTCTCTCTCTCTCTCTCTCTCTCTCTCTCTCTCTCTCTCTCTCTCTCTCTCTCTCTCTCTCTCTCTCTCTCTCTCTCTCTCTCTCTCTCTCTCTCTCTCTCTCTCTCTCTCTCTCTCTCTCTCTCTCTCTCTCTCTCTCTCTCTCTCTCTCTCTCTCTCTCTCTCTCTCTCTCTCTCTCTCTCTCTCTCTCTCTCTCTCTCTCTCTCTCTCTCTCTCTCTCTCTCTCTCTCTCTCTCTCTCTCTCTCTCTCTCTCTCTCTCTCTCTCTCTCTCTCTCTCTCTCTCTCTCTCTCTCTCTCTCTCTCTCTCTCTCTCTCTCTCTCTCTCTCTCTCTCTCTCTCTCTAACATTATCTCTCTCTCTCTCTCTCTCTCTCTCTCTCTCTCTCTCTCTCTCTCTCTCTCTCTCTCTCTCTCTCTCTCTCTCTCTCTCTCTCTCTCTCTCTCTCTCTCTCTCTCTCTCCTCTCTCTCTCTCTCTCTCTCTCTCTCTCTCTCTCTCTCTCTCTCTCTCTCTCTCTCTCTCTCTCTCTCTCTCTCTCTCTCTCTCTCTCTCTCTCTCTCTCTCTCTCTCTCTCTCTCTCTCTCTCTCTCTCTCTCTCTCTCTCTCTCTCTCTCTTCTCTCTCTCTCCCTCTTTCTCTATCTCTTTCTCTCTCTCTCGTTCCGCTTTCCGTTTCTCTCTCTCTTTCTCTCTCTCCTTTCTCCTTTTCTCTCTCTCTTCCTCTCCTTTTCTCCTCTTTTTCTCTCTCTCCTTTCTCCTCTCTTTCTCTCTCTTTTATCCTTTCTCTTTTCTCTTTCTCCTTTTCTCTTTTCTCTTCCTCTCCTTTTCTCCTCTTTTTCTCTCTCCTTTTCTTAACATAACTTTGTGTTTTTGTGTACTTAACGTATATGTAACCTCAAACTCTATATTTAACATGTGTGCGGTTACTTGTTATACATCATCTTCCCAAAATTAAAGATACTGATGGTCGCTGCATCCCGTTCTGGCGCAGGCAGTGTTTATAATGCACCATCTTGCATTGGTTCTTGATTCACTTGGACGGCTTGATGGATGGTGTTCAGAACACCATGTGGATAGTTTAAACCCCTCGACGGTGACTGAAAAATCCGTGGTAGCCTGGGTCGAACCCGCGTCGTCCACCACGCGGCGAATGTAGACCCAGTACGCTACCAGTTCGGTCACCATACCTACACCCTACGCTCCCTCTTAGACAGAACGAGGCATGGCGCAGCCGTGTCTCGCCGCTCCCAGACTCGTCACCTCCACCAACCGCACCATAGCATCCCTCGCTCCCTCCCCATAGCATGTCACTGCCGATCCCTCTCTGTCCCACCCACGCTCCCTTGCCCCGCCAAAACAAGCCGCTATGACAGGATACTACGAAGTCTTTCCGCCTCCGCCCACGCTCCCTTGCCCCGCCAAAACAAGCCGGTATGACAGCCGCCACTACGGCTGTTTTTCCGCCCCACGCGCCATTGCCCCATAAAACAAGCCGCTATGGCGCAGGATACTACGGATGTCCTTCCGCCCCCCCCCACGTGTTTTTCCGCCGCCCCACGCTCCCTTGCCCCGCCAAAACAAGCCAAAACAAGCCGGTATGGCGCAGGATACTACGGATGTCCTTCCGCCCTCCGCCCCGTGTTTTCCGCCCCACGCTCCCTTGCCCCGCCAAAACAAGCCGATATAACAGCCTGCCACTACGGCTGATTTTTCCGCCCCGCCCCACGCGCCATTGCCCCGGAAAAACAAGCCAGTATGGCAATATTATAACTACTGAAAACATATCACACGACATTACATGGAAAGAAAACATATCACACGACATTATATGGAAAGAAAACATATCACACGACATTACATGGAAAGAAAACATATCACGACATTACATGGAAAGAAAACATATCACGACATTACATGGAAAGAAAACATATCACACGACATTATATGGAAAGAAAACATCACACGACATTACATGGAAAGAAAACATATCACACGACATTACATGGAAAGAAAACATATCACACGACATTATATGAAGAGAAAAAATATCTCACGAGATTATATGAAAAGAAAACATAACACGACATTACATGGAAAGAAAACATATCACACGAAATTACATGTAAAGAAAACATATCACACGACATTACATGGAAAGAAAACATCACACGACATTATATGAAAAGAAAACATATCACACGACATTATATGAAAAGAAAACATATCACATGACATTATATGAAAAACATATCACACGACATTATTTGGAAAGAAAACATCTCACGACATTATATTAAAATAAAACATATCACACGACATTATATGAAAAGAAAACATATCACACGACATTATATGGAAAGAAAACATATCACACGACATTATATGAAAGAAAACATATCACACGACATTATGGAAAGAAAACATCACACGACATTATATGAAAAGAAAACATATAACACGACATTACATGAAAGAAAACATATCACACGACATTACATGGAAAGAAAACATCACGACATTATGAAAGAAAACATATCACGACATTATATGGAAGAAAACATATCACACGACATTATATGGAAAGAAAACATATCACACGACATTATATGAAAGAAAACATATCACGACATTACATGGAAAGAAAACATATCACACGACATTATATGGAAAGAAAACATATCACACGACATTATATGAAAAGAAAACATATCACACGACATTACATGGAAAGAAAACATAACACGACATTATATGAAAAACATATCACACGACATTATATGAAAGAAAACATATCACACGACATTATATGAAAGAAAACATATCACACGACATTATGAAAGAAAACATATCACACGACATTATATGGAAAAAACATATCACACGACATTATATGAAAAGAAAACATATCACACGACATTACATGAAAGAAAACATATCACACGACATTATATGAAAGAAAACATATCACGACATTATATGAAAGAAAACATATCACACGACATTATGGAAAGAAAACATATCACACGACATTACATGGAAAGAAAACATCACACGACATTATATGGAAAGAAAACATATCACACGACATTATATGGAAAGAAAACATATCACACGACATTATATGGAAAGAAAACATATCACACGACATTATATGGAAAGAAAACATATCACACGACATTACATGAAAAGAAAACATATCACACGACATTATGGAAAGAAAACATATCACACGACATTACACGGAAAGAAAACATAAAAAGAGATTAATTTAACAGAAACCATATCACACGACAAAGAAAGAAAACATCACACGACATTATATGAAAAGAAAACATATCACACGACATTATATGAAAGGAAAACATATCACACGACATTAAATGGAAAGAAAACATCACACGACATTAGATGAAAGAAAACATATCACGACATTATATGAAAAGAAAACATATCACACGACATTATATGAAAAACATATCACACGACATTAAATAGAAAGAAAACATAACCCGACATTATAATGAAAAGAAAACATATCACACGACATTATATGAAAAGAAAACATCACACGACATTATATGAAAAGAAAACATATCACACGACATTATATGTAAAGAAAACATATCACACGACATTATATGAAAAGAAAACAAATCACACGACATTAAATGGAAAAAACATCACACGACATTATATGGAAAGAAAACATATCACACGACATTATATGGAAGAAAACATATCACGACATTACATGAAAGAAAACATATCACGACATTACATGGAAAGAAAACATCACACGACATTATATGAAAAGAAAACATATCACACGACATTATATGGAAAGAAAACATATCACACGACATTATATGAAAAGAAAACATATCACACGACATTATATGGAAAGAAAACATCACACGACATTACATGAAAGAAAAACTAACAAACGACATTATATGGAAAGAAAACATCACACGACATTATATGAAAAGAAAACATATCACACGACATTACATGGAAAGAAAACATATCACACGACATTATATGGAAAGAAAACATAACACGACATTATATGAAAAGAAAACATATCACACGACATTACATGGAAAGAAAACATATCACACGACATTATATGGAAAAAAAAAAAAAATATATCACGACATTACATGGAAAGAAAACATATCACACGACATTATATAGAAAGAAAACATATCACACGACATTACATGGAAAGAAAACATATCACACGACATTATATGGAAAGAAAACATCACACGACATTAAATGAAAAGAAAACATATCACGACATTATATGAAAAGAAAACATATCACACGACATTACATAGAAAGAAAACATATCACACGACATTATATGGAAAGAAAACATATCACACGACATTATATGAAAAGAAAACATATCACACGACATTACATAGAAAGAAAACATATCACACGACATTATATGGAAAGAAAACATATCACACGACATTACATGAAAATAAAACATATCACACGACATTATATGGAAAGAAAACATCACACGACATTACATGAAAAGAAAACATATCACACGACATTACATGAAAAGAAAACATATCACACGACATTACATGGAAAGAAAACATAACACGACAGTAAATTTAAATAAAACATATCACACGACATTACATGAAAAGAAAACATATCACACGACATTATATGGAAAGAAAACATATCACACGACATTATATGAAAAGAAAACATATCACACGACATTATATGAAAAGAAAACATATCACACGACATTATATGGAAAGAAAACATATCACACGACATTACATGGAAAGAAAACATATCACACGACATTATATGGAAAGAAAACATATCACAAGACATTATATGAAAAGAAAACATCACACGACATTATATGGAAAGAAAACATATCACACGACATTACATGGAAAGAAAACATATCACACGACATTATATGAAAAGAAATCATCACACGACATTACATGGAAAGAAAACATATCACACGACATTACATGGAAAGAAAACATCACACGACATTATATGAAAAGAAAACATATCACACGACATTATATGAAAAGAAAACATATCACACGACATTATATGAAAAGAAAACATATCACACGACATTATATGAAAAGAAAACATATCACACGACATTACATGGAAAGAAAACATCACACGACATTATATGAAAAGAAAACATATCACACGACATTACATAGAAAGAAAACATCACACGACATTATAATGAAAAGAAAACATATCACACGACATTATATGAAAAGAAAACATATCACACGACATTATATGAAAAGAAAACATATCACACGACATTATATGAAAAGAAAACTTCACACGACATTATATGGAAAGAAAACATATCACACGGCATTATATGAAAAGAAAACATATCACACGACATTACATGGAAAGAAAACATCACACGACATTATATGAAAAGAAAACATATCACACGACATTATATGAAAAGAAAACATATCACACGACATTACATGGAAAGAAAACATCACATGACATTATATGAAAAGAAAACATATCACACGACATTATATGGATAGAAAACATATCACACGACATTATATGGAAAGAAAACATATCACACGACATTATATGAAAAGAAAACATATCACACGACATTATATGGATAGAAAACATATCACACGACATTATATGGAAATGAAACATATCACACGACATTATATGAAAAGAAAACATATCACACGACATTACATGAAAAGAAAACATATCACACGAAATTATATGAAAAGAAAACATATCACACGACATTATATGGAAAGAAAACATATCACACGACATTATATGGAAAGAAAACATATCACACGACATTATATGAAAAGAAAACATATCACACGACATTATATGGAAATGAAACATATCACACGACATTATATGAAAAGAAAACATATCACACGACATTACATGAAAAGAAAACATATCACACGACATTATATGAAAAGAAAACATATCACACGACATTATATGGAAATAAAACATATCACACGACATTATATGGAAAGAAAACATATCACACGACATTACATGAAAAGAAAACATATCACACGACATATATGGAAATGAAACATATCACACAACATTACATGAAAAGAAAACATATCACCCGACATTATATGAAAAATAAAACACATCACACGACTTTATCTGGAAATGAAACACATCAAACGACATTAAAAGGAAAGGAAACATATCACACGACATTATATGGAAATGAAACATATCAAACGACATTACATGAAGAGAAAACATATCACACGACATTATATGAAAAGAAAACATATCACACGACATTACATGGAAAGAAAACATATCACACGACATTACATGAAAAGAAAACATATCACACGACATTATATGAAAAATAAAAACATATCACACGACATTATATGGAAAGAAAACATCACACGACATTACATGAAAAGAAAACATATCACACAACATTACATGGAAAGAAAACATATCACACGACATTATATGTAAATGAAACATATCACACGACATTATATGGAAAGAAAACATATCACACGACATAACATGGAAAGAACACATATCACACGACATTATTGTGAAAGAAAACATCACACGACATTACATGTAAAGAAAACATATCACACGACATTATATGGAAAGAGAACATCACACGACATTACATGAAGAGAAAACATATCACACGACATTATATGGAAAGAAAACATATCACACGACATTACATGAAAGAAAACATATCACGACATTATATGTAAAGAAAACTTCACACGACATTACATTATAAGAAAACATATCACACGACATTATATGTAAAGAAAACATCACACGACATTATATGAAAAGAAAACATATCACACGAAATTATATGGAAAGAAAACATATCACACGACATTACATGAAAGAAAACATATCACACGACATTATATGAAAGAAAACATATCACGACATTATATGAAAAGAAAACATAACACGACATTACATGGAAAGAAAACATATCAAACGACATTATATGAAAAGAAAACATATCACACGACATTATATGGAAAGAAAACATATCACACGACATTATATGAAAGAAAACATATCACACGACATTATATGAAAAGAAAACATATCACGACATTATATGGAAAGAAAACATATCACACGACATTACATGGAAAGAAAACATATCACACGACATTACATGGAAAGAAAACATATCACACGACATTATATGAAAAGAAAACATATCACACGACATTACATGAAAATAAAACATATCACACGACATTACATGAAAAGAAAACATCACACGACATTACATGGAAAGAAAACATATCACACGACATTACATGGAAAGAAAACATCACACGACATTACATGGAAAGAAAACATATCACACGACATTACATGGAAATGAAACATATCACACGACATTACATGGAAAGAAAACATATCACTACATTACATGGAAAGAAAAAATATCACACGACATTACATGGAAAGAAAACATATCACATGACATTATAACGAAAGAAAACATATCACACGACATTATATGAAAAGAAAACATATCACACGACATTAGATGTAAAGAAAACATATCAATCGACATTATATGTAAAGAAAACATATCACACGACATTATATGAAGAAAACATATCACGATATTATATGAAAAGAAAACATATCACACGACATTACATGGAAAAAAAACATATCACACGACATTATATGGAAATAAAACATATCACACGACATTAAATGGAAAGAAAACATAACACGACATTAAAACAAAAGAAAACATGTCACACGACAAAAGATGGAAAGAAAACAAATAACACGAAATTATATGAAAAACATATCACATGACATTATATGAAAAGAAAACATATCACACGACATTATATGGAAAGAAAACATATCACACGACATTATATGGAAAGAAAACATATCACACGACATTACATGAAAAGAAAACATATCACACGACATTATACGGAAAGAAAACATCACACGATATTACATGAAAAGAAAACATATCACACGACATTATATGGAAATGAAACATATCACACGACATTATATGGAAATGAAACATATTAAACGACATTATATGGAAAGAAAACATCACACGACATTATATGAAAAGAAAACATATCACACGACATTATATGAAAAGAAAACATATCACACGACATTATATGAAAAGAAAACATATCACACGACATTATATGAAAAGAAAACATATCACACGACATTATATGAAAAGAAAACATATCACTCGACATATCCCTCCCTCGTCGTGGCTGCTGCTCCCTCCCTCGTCGTGGCTGCTGCTCCCTCCCTCGTCGTGGCTGCTGCTCCCTCCGTCGTCGTGGCTGCTGCTCCCTCCCTCGTCGTGGCTGCTGCTCCTCCTGTCGTCGTGGCTGCTGCTCCCTCCGTCGTCGTGGCTGCTGTTCCCTCCCTCGTCGTGGCTGCTGCTCCCTCCCTCGTCGTGGCTGCTGCTCCCTCCGTCGTCGTGGCTGCTGCTCCCTCCCTCGTCGTGGCTGCTGTTCCCTCCCTCGTCGTGGCTGCTGCTCCCTCCGTCGTCGTGGCTGCTGCTCCCTCCCTCGTCGTGGCTGCTGCTCCCTCCGTCGTCGTGGCTGCTGCTCCCTCCCTCGTCGTGGCTGCTGCTCCCTCCGTCGTCGTGGCTGCTGCTCCCTCCGTCGTCGTGGCTGCTGTTCCCTCCCTCGTCGTGGCTGCTGCTCCCTCCGTCGTCGTGGCTGCTGCTCCCTCCCTCGTCGTGGCTGCTGCTCCCTTCATCGTCGTGGCTGCTGCTCCCTCCCTCGTCGTGGCTGCTGCTCCCTCCCTCGTCGTGGCTGCTGCTCCCTCCCTCGTCGTGGCTGCTGCTCCCTCCCTCGTCGTGGCTGCTGCTCCCTCCCTCGTCGTGGCTGCTGCTCCCTCCCTTGTCGTGGCTGCTGTTCCCTCACTCGTCGTGGCTGCTGCTCCCTCCCTTGTCGTGGCTGCTGCTCCCTCACTCGTCGTGGCTGCTCCCTCCCTTGTCGTGGCTGCTGCTCCATCCCTAGTAGTGGCTGCTGCTCCCTCCTCGTCGTGGCTGCTGCTCCTCCTTGTCGTGGCTGCTCCCTCCTTGTCGTGGCTGCTGCTCCCTCCTCGTCGTGGCTGCTGCTCCCTCCTTGTCGTGGCTGCTGCTCCCTCCTTGTCGTGGCTGATGCTCCCTCCGTGGTCGTGGCTGCTGCTCCCTCCCTTGTCGTGGCTGCTGTTCCCTCACTCGTCGTGGCTGCTGCTCCCTCCTTGTCGTGGCTGCTGCTCCTCACTCGTCGTGGCTGCTGCTCCCTCCTTGTCGTGGCTGCTGCTCCCTCCCTTGTCGTGGCTGCTGCTCCCTTCCTTGTCGTGGCTGCTGCTCCCTCCCTTGTCGTGGCTGCTGCTCCCTCCCTTGTCGTGGCTGCTGCTCCCTCCCTTGTCGTGGCTGCTCCCTCCCTTGTCGTGGCTGCTGCTCCTCCTTGTCGTGGCTGCTGCTCCCTCCCTTGTCGTGGATGCTCCTCCCTTGTCGTGCTGCTCCTCCTTGTCGTGGCTGCTGCTCCCTCCTCGTCGTGGCTGCTGCTCCCTCCCTCGTCGTGGCTGCTCCCTCCTCGTCGTGGCTGCTCCCTCTCTTGTCGTGGCTGCTGCTCCCTCACTCGTCGTGGCTGCTGCTCCCTCCCTTGTCGTGGCTGCTCCCTCCCTTGTCGTGGCTGCTGCTCCTCCCTTGTGGCTGCTGCTCCCTCCCTTGTCGTGGCTGTTGCTGCTCCTCCTTGTCGTGGCTGCTGCTCCTCCTCGTCGTGGCTGCTGCTCCCTTGTCGTGGCTGCTGCTCCCTCCTTGTCGTGGCTGCTGCTCCCTCCTCGTCGTGGCTGCTGCTCCTCCTTGTCGTGGCTGCTGCTCCTCCTTCGTCGTGGCTGCTGCTCCCTCCCTTCGTCGTGGCTGCTGCTCCCTCCCTTGTTGTGGCTGTTGCTCCCTCCCTCGTCGTGGCTGCTGCTCCGTCCGTCGTCGTGGCTGCTGGTCCCTCCTCGTCGTGGCTGCTGCTCCTCCCTCGTCGTGTTCTGCTCCTCCCTCGTCGTGGCTGCTGCTCCTCCCTCGTCGTGGCTCCTGCTCCCTCGCTCGTCGTGGCTGCTGCTCCTCGTCTTCTTCGTCTTCTTCGTCTTCTTCGTCTTCTTCTTCGTCGTCTTCTTCGTCGTCTTCTTCGTCGTCTTCTTCGTCTTCTTCGTCGTCTTCTTCTTCTTCTTCTTCGTCTTCTTCGTCGTGTTCTTCGTCGTCTTCTTCTTCGACTACTTCTTCATCTTCTTCTTCTTCGTCTTCTTCTTCGTCGTCTTTTCGTCTTCTTCTTCGTCTTTTTCCTCGTCTTCTTCGTCTTCTTCGTCGTCTTCTTTGTCGTCTTCTTCGTCGTCTTCATCGTCGTCGTCTTTTTCTTTATCTTCTTCGTCGTCTTCTTCTTCGTCTTCATCGTCGTCTTCATCGTCGTCTTCTTCGTCTTCTTCTTTGTCGTCTTCTTCGTCGTCTTCATCGTCGTCTTCTTCGTCGTCTTCATCGTCGTCTTCTTCGTCGTCTTCTTCGTTTTTTTTTTCTTCGTCTTCTTTTTTTTTGCTCTTCTTCGTATTTTCGTCTTCTTCGTTTTTTTTTGCTCTGGTCGAGTTGGTTTGTATTTTTTTTTTGTTTTATCTATTTTTTTTTTGCTCTGGTCGAGTTGGTTTGTATTTTTTTGTTTTATCTATTTTTTTTCTTTTTTGCTCTGGTCGAGTTGGTTTGTATTTTTTTTGTTTTATCTTTTTTTTGGGCTCTGGTCGAGTTGGTTTGTATTTTTTAGTTTTATCTTTTTTTTTTGGCTCTGGTCGAGTTGGTTTGTATTTTTTAGTTTTAGCTTTTTTTTTAGGCTCTGGTCGAGTTGGTTTGCATTTTTTGTTTTATCTATTTTTTTTTTTTTTGCTCTGGTCGAGTTGGTTTGTATTTTTTGTTTTATCTATTTTTTTTTGCTCTGGTCGAGTTGGCTTGTATTTTTTTTTATCTTTTTTTTTTTTGTTCTGGTCGAGTTGGTTTGTATTTTTTGTTTTATCTATTTTTTTTTTTTTTTTGCTCTGGTCGAGTTGGTTTTTTTGTTTTATCTATTATTTTTTTTGCTCTGGTCGAGTTGGTTTGTATTTTTTTATATTTTTTTTTTTTGGCTCTGGTCGAGTTGGTTTGTATTTTTTAGTTTTATCTTTTTTTTTTTGGCTCTGGTCGAGTTGGTTTGTATTTTTTTGTTTTATCTAATTTTTTTTTTGCTCTGGTCGAGTTGGTTTGTATTTTTTTGTTTTACCTTCTTTTTTTTTCTCTGGTCGAGTTGGTTTGTATTTTTTTGTTTTATCTATTTTTTTTTTTGCTCTGGTCGAGTTGGTTTGTATTTTTTTGTTTTATCTATTTTTTTTGTTTGCTCTGGTCGAGTTGGTTTGAATTTTTTAGTTTATCTATTTTTTTTTCTTTTTTGCTCTGGTCGAGTTGGTTTGTATTTTTTTGTTTTATCTATTTTTTTTTTGCTCTGGTCGAGTTGGTTTGTATTTTTTTTTTTGCTCTGGTCGAGTTGGTTTGTATTTTTTTTTTTTTTGCTCTGGTCGAGTTGGTTTGTATTTTTTTTTTTTTTTTTTGTATTTTTCTAATATATACTTTCTTTTACTTTTTTTTATTACTCTTTCTTTGTCTTGGTGCTGAGTCGATTATTTTTGTTTCTTTTTAGTGTTTTACATTTTTTTGGATTTTTCTGTTTCGTGTTTGGTTGTGAGTTGATTTTTTCAAAATGTTTAACCTTTTTTTTCTCTCCTTTTTGTTTCTTGTTGCTGAGACGATGTTTTTTTTTTTTTATACATTGCTTTTCTATTTTTGGGGCTCTTCTTTTTACCATGCCGGGAAGGGGCACGCTGGAAACTCCTGCATGGCGGCCGACGCTTCGAGGCCCTGCTCATGCTGCTGAAGGCGTGAAGCGCCTTTTCCTGAAGGGACCGCCACCCTTAGTGGCGGGAACTCAGACAGGCACGACACCGCTCTGTTTCCCGTCTTCGTGCGGCGCGTATTGTTACCAGTGTTGAGGTTTATCGCCTCACCTCTGACTGCCGACGGCGTTTTTGGAGCTTATATTTTTACTGCTCCCGCTCCTTCCCGCTACCACAGGCGATCAGGGATGCCGCTCGCCCCTGGCTGAAAAAGCGACCCCAGGCTCCTGGTTCCGGTGATTGGGTGGGCCATTCCTCTCTCTGGTATTTACATAGGGCTCGATTCAACACATCACCTCGGATTCGAGTAAGCCGTTTTGGGGACCTTGGAGTTGACATTGCACCCCCCCGAGTCTAGAGCTGGTTGACCGCGCGGGCCGTGACAACACACACAGAATGATGGTGATGCCGCACAATGTAGAACGTTTATCTCTCTCTCTCTCTCTCTCTCTCTCTCTCTCTCTCTCTCTCTCTCTCTCTCTCTCTCTCTCTCTCTCTCTCTCTCTCAATCAATATGTTACTCACTTTCTCATTGCCACATCCACTCACTTGCTTGTCTTTTCGCTTGCTTGCGTGTGCTGCTCCGACGCTGACACACACACACACACACACACACACACACACACACACACACACACACACACACACACACACACAATTCCTCGGATAATTGTGAACAGGAAGGACTCAAGACGCTGCTGCTGCACCCTATGTCCCTGCCCCCTTCTTCTCCTCCTCCTCGTCTTGGTCTTAGAGAGGAAGTAGGAGGAGAAGGGAAATGAGCTCGTCAGGTTGAAAGGAGAAATGGAGGATTTAGGGCAGTGAAGGGGTTATGGGTAGATCAGGATGAGGATGTGGATATGAAAGGGGTAAGGAGTACATAACGAGGAGAAGGAGGAGGAGGAGGAGGAAGAGGGGAGAGGGAGAAAGCCAGTAGGATCAGCTGAAGATAGGAAAGGTTAGGTTATCTTAAAAGGCAGAGGGGAAGGATGACGTGAGGACACTAAGGGAATAGGAAGGATGAGGGGAGAGGGACTGGATGAAGATACGAAGAAGAGGAAGAGAAACTGCAAAGGAAAGAGGATGAATAGGAGCAGAGAGAAAAGGTAACCGTAAGGATGAAAGGAAGAGAAGTAAAATGAAGAGAAGAGGAGGAGGAGAAGGAGGAGAAGGAGGAGGAAGAGGAGGAAGAAGAGGAGGAGGAGGAGGAGGCAAGGTAGCAAGTTTACCTTAATTACAGAGATGACTTAATGAGCGAGATGAGTTGCCGAGGTGAGACACACTAACAGGTGAGTGTTAATTAGGAGAGAGAGAGAGAGAGAGAGAGAGAGAGAGAGAGCACATCGAGGAGGAAAAGTGGAGAGGAAATAAGAATAAGAAAAAAAAGGAGAATAGAAAGAGAGAAAGGAAGGAGATGGAACAAGAGAGAACATAAGAACTGTAATGGACGTATAAAAAGAAGAGTGAAGAAGAGTGGAAGAAAAAGAGTAGAAAAGCAATAACGATAATGATAATAAAAAGGTAATACTTTGGACAGTATTGGATGGGCTAGAGTGGACAGTCGAGTGCAGCGGGGCCGCGGGAGGGGGAGGCAGGCAGTTAGGAAGTTCAGAAGAGCAGTCAGCGCGAAAATATCGATAGAAGATAGAAAGAGAGCAACATGGCGGCAGAATTTAAGAGGCAGCAGACTATCAGTTAGAGCCCCCACAGCTCTAAATCCGGCTGTGTGTGTGTGTGTGTGTGTGTGTGTGTGTGTGTGTGTGTGTGTGTGTGTGTGTGTGTGTGTGTGTGTGTGTGTGTGTGTGTGTGTGTGTGTGTGTGTGTGTGTGTGTGTGTGGGTGGGTGTATGTGTGTGTATCTCTGTGTGTGTGTGTGTGTGTGTGTGTGTGTGTGTGGGTGGGTGGGTGTGTGTGTGTGTGTGTGTGTGTGTGTGTGTGTGTGTGTGTGTGTGTGTGTGTGTGTGTGTGACAGAAAGAGATAATGAAAAAAAGAAAAGAAAAATCGGACAGCTGTGTTGGGGTTAAGAAGGGCACATCTCAAGGTCAGGCACCTCCAGGAAGGGCGTCCGTGTACCCATGGGAACAGAAGGAGGAGGTGGAGGAGAGAAGAGGAGGAGGACTAAGTGTGGGTTTGAATAGATAGAAGAATTAAGGCATGAGGTGTAGAAGGAAGAAGAATTAGTACAAGCAATGAAAGAGAAGGAAGAGGTGAAAATGGAAGATGGAAATGATGAGAAAGAATCACGATGTAAGAGACAAGACGGGGATGAGGAGAGGAGATGATAGGGAAAAGAAAAATAGAATGAAAAGAAATAAGAGGAGGAAAATGAGAGAAAATCGAGTGGAGGGAGATGAACATTTGATAATAATGATGCAGTTAACAGATAACAGAACTAATTAGATGATATATGGATGGAAATACAGAAATAGAATATATATATATATATGTATATATATATATATATATATATACATATATATATATATATATATATATATATATATATATATATATATATATATATATATATATATATATATATATATATATATATATATATATATATATATATATATATATATATATATATATATATATATATATATATATATATATATATATATGTATGTGTGTGTGTGTGTGTGTGTGTGTGTGTGTGTGTGTGTGTGTGTGTGTGTGTGTGTGTGTGTTAATTCCTTATGAATTTTACTAAGCATACACACACACAGATTTAGAGTTGTGGGGACATGGGCACAGCATGTTGTGGGCCCAGTTTTCAGTGTGTTAAATGGATTGGGGGGTGGGCAGTGAGCGAAATAAGCGATTTGGTTCAGTTGAGAGGGCTAGGAGGCGTTGTATTGGAATATTGTGAAATAATATAATAATACGTTGTATTTATATAATTCATAGCGCACACAGAGCCAGTAGAATAAATTAATTAACCCTAAAAACTAGAGGCTACTGTCAAGTGATCATGTCACCCTACCCCACCCAGTACAAATGACTAAGATCGAGGAAAACACATAAGTTTTGTGTTTCGTTTGTGAGGATTTCACCGGCGAGAAGTGGATTGGATGCTCTTTGTGTCCTGAATGGTGTCATGTGGAGTGTGCTCATTTGTCTGGAATTAAGCAATATACATAAAATTAACTGCATTTGCGCCCCATGCCTCCATAATGCGTCACTGGCTACCAGCATTGTGGTAAAAACGGATGAATTCAACCAAGAATTATCTAAAGTTATATTTGTAATTAAGGATCGATGAGGTTGAAGCCTGAGAAGTTGCAGGAGGAGCTGGGATCAGTTGCTGACGCAGTTCGTGCAGACAAGGCAGATATTAGTTGGGCTGAGGTGGCGAAGAGAGACAGGGAAGTCAGGAAGAATCTCTTGTTTTGGAAGCTTCTAACCAGGAAAAGAAGGCAGCAGATACGAAGGATGAAGTCTCCCAGTCATTGAATGGCATTCACATAACTGATTCAAGATTCACAAATGGAGGTAATATTGTCATGAACTCTGACAATGAGAACACAAGGGATGAGGCTGCTCAACAATTGGAGTCTTAGTACCAAGAGTGTTGGAAAGATGAAACCAGAGATAATGATATGCAATGTTGAAAATGAGAGTCAAGGAAAAAATAAAGGATTCCATCTTAGACCGCAATGAGTTCTTACACACAACTGAGGGTGTTGAGAATAAGATTGAGCTGTTTTTAGTAAGCCTGCAGCTGGCGGCACAATGCACTACATTCTGAGGTGTGATCCAACTGTGAGAGAGCTGACTCACAAGAATCATGACAAGTTGAAATTAGAATGGAGAATATAAACAGGGAGACAGATTCCGTGCAATTAGATGCTATCATTGTCAGAGATACGGCCATTTTGAGGTCAACTGTACTGTTAAGAGCAATGGAAAGGCCCAAAAATGCACTGACGATCACAAATCGAAGGATTGCGTTGAAGGATTGTGTGAGGTACAAGAAGCCTGAAATCAACCACTCAGTGAATGACCAGTGTTGTGTAGTACTTCAAACCGAAATTGAGAGAATTCGTAACATTACCGATCATGGCTATTAATTAGTGTTTGTACTCAAAGACAAATTGTGTGTTAAATGTTCAATGTGTTGGAAATAATTTAGTGTGAACCCAAACACGGCCAAGTGACTTTGATGATGCCAAGTTTTATCAAAAGGACATCAGTAGGCTATTCATGAAAGCAATCACGACTCAATCACTCACTACGACGTTCTGAATAAGTGCATCGGGGATTGTTATCGAGGCTAACATCGTAATTGTTGACGGCCCTCGCAAATCTGCACCAACAGCGGGCAGGGCCTGAAACCTCATCAACGGTAAACGGTAAACGGAGAAGAGAGAAGAGAGATTGAAATAAGGAAAAAAAGATAAAAACATCGAATAAGTAAAAATGAGAAGAAAAAAAAAGAAAGAATGAAAGAAAGAATCTAAGTAAAAGAAAAAGAAAGAGATATACAAATTAAGAAAGGGAGGGAAGAAGGAAGGAAGGAAGGAAGGAAGGAAGGAAGGAAGGAGAATAAGATAGTTAACGGGATAAATAATTGAAGGAAGGATATTTAGAAAAGAAGACATGGGAATATGAATAACGTTCCAAGGAATGATGCAGAAAGAGAGGGAGAACAAAATATAGGTCACGACTATTTCATGAGCTAGTCTATAAGAGAGAACTAAACGATGAATAACTGTGAGGTAAAGACACCAAGGCGAGGAAAACAGGGATTTGTATATCATGAGGTAGAGAGAGAAATGAGGAACAGCTGAGAGGATTAAAAACTTATAAGAAGAGGAGGTGGTGGTGGAGGAGGAGGACGAGGAGGGGGAGGAGAAAAAATATTTACAAAAAAATATGGGGAAGAGAAAGAAAAGGACGGGATGGGAAGGAAGGGAGAGGAAGGGAGAGAAAGGGCAAGGAGTGAAGGAGGGAAAAGGAAGGAAAGGAAGGGAAGGAAGAAGGGAAGGAAGAAGAAGGGAAAGAAGAAGAAAATAAAAAATATATATGTAATATAAAGATGATAGGGAAGAAGGAAGAAAGGAGGAAGGAAAGATAATAAGAGGAGGGAGAGAAAAGGAAAAGGAAGGGAGATAAGTATGAAAGGAGGAAGGACAAAAGGAAGGAAAAGAGGAAGAAAGAAAGGAGGAAGGAAGGAAGGGAGGGAAGGAAGAGAAAAGTAATAATAATAATAATAATAATAATAATAATAATAATAATAATAATAATAATAATAATAATAATAATAATAATAATAATAATAATAATAATAATAATAATAATAATAATAATAATAATAATAATAATAATAATAATAATAATAATAATAATAATAATAATAATAATAATAATAATAATAATAATAATAATAATAATAATAATGATAATAATATTAAAATTAATAATAATAATAATAATAATAATAATAATAATAATAATAATAATAATAATAATAATAATAATAATAATAATAATAATAATAATAATAATAATAATAATAATAATAATAATAATAATAATAATAACAATAATAATAATAATAATAATAATAATAATAATAATAATAATAATAATAATAATAATAATAATAATAATAATAATAATAATAATAATAATAATAATAATAATAATAATAATAATAATAATAATAATAATAATAATAATAATAATAATAATAATAATAATAATAATAATAATAATAATAATAATAATAATAATAATAATAATAATAATAATAATAATAATAATAATAATAATAATAATAATAATAATAATAATAATAATAATAATAATAATAATAATAATAATAATAATAATAATACGAATAATAATAATAATAATAATAATAATAATAATAATAATAATAATAATAATAATAATAATAATAATAATAATAATAATGATAATAATAATAATAATAATAATAATAATAATAATAATAATAATAATAAAACTAATAATAATAATAATAATAAAAATAAAAATAATAACAACGACAGACACCACCGACGGGCAAACACCCACAACGACAGACACCTACGCCGGCCACACACTCACAACGACAGACACCACCGCCGGGCAAACACCCACAACAACAGACACCACCGCCGAGCACACACACATGACAGACACCACCGCCGGGAACACACAGAACAACAGACACCACCGCCGAACACTCACACAGAACAACAGACACCACCACCACCGCCAGGAACACACAGAGAACAACAGACACCACCGCCGGGTACACACACAGTACAACAGACACCACTGCCGGGCACACACACATAACAACAGACACCACCGCCGGGCACACACACACACAAACAGACACAACCACCGGGCACACACTCACAACTCCAGACACCACCGCCGGTTAAACACCCACAACAAGAGACACCACCGCCGGGAACACACACAGAACAACAGACACCACCGCCGGGTACACACACAGAACAACAGACACCACCGCCGGGCACACACACAGAACAACAGACACCACCGCCGAGGACACACACAGAACAACAGACACCACCGCCGAGCACACATACAGAACAACAGACACCACCGCCGGGTACACACACACAACAGACACCACTGCCGGGTACACACACAGAACAACAGACACCACCGCCGGGTACACACACACAACAACAAACACCACCGCCAAGCACACACACACAACAACAGACACCACCGCCGGGCACACACACAACAACAGACACCACCGCCGGGCACACACACACAACAACAAACATAACCGCCGGGCACACGCACACAACAACAAACACCACCGCCGGGCACACACACAAAACAACAAACACCACCGCCGGGACACACGCACACAGCAACAAACACCTGCGCCGGGCACACGCACACACCAACAAACACCACCACCGGGCACACGCACACAACAACAGACACCAACGCCGGGCACACACACACAACAACAAACACCACCGCCGGGCACACACACACAACAACAAACAGCACCGCCGGGCACACGCACACAACAACAGACACCACCGCCGGGCACACACACACAACAACAGACACCACCGCAGGGCACACACACACAACAACAAACATCACCGCCGGGCACACACTCACAACAACAGACACCACCGCCGGGAACACACACAGAACAACAGACACCACCGCCGAACACACACACAGAACAACAGACACCACCGCCGGGAACACACACAGAACAACAGACACCACCGCCGGGTACACACACAGAACAACAGACACCACCGCCGGGCACACACACAGAACAACAGACACCACCGCCGGGAACACACACAGAACAACAGACACCACCGCCGGGAACACACACAAAACAACAGACACCACCGCCAGGTACACACACAGAACAACAGACACCACCGCCGAGGACACACACAGAACAACAGACACCACCGCCGAGCACACATACAGAACAACAGACACCACCGCCGGGAACACACACAGAACAACAGACACCACCGCCGGGTACACACACAAAACAACAGACACCACCGCCGGTCACACACACAGAACAACAGACACCACCGCCGGGACCACCGCCGAGGACACACACAGAACAACAGACACCACCGCCGAGCACACACACACAACAACAGACACCACCGCCGGGTACACACACACAACAGACACCAATGCCGGGTACTCACACAGAACAATAGACACCACCGCCGGGTACACACACACAAAAACAGACACCACCACCGAGGACACACACAGAACTACAGACACCACCAACGGGCACACACACACAACAACAGACACCAAAGCCGGGTACACACACACAACAACAGACACCACCGACGGGCACACACACACAATAACAGACACCACCGCCGGGCACACACACAACAACAAACACCACCGCCGGGCACACACACACAACAACAAACACCACCGCCAGGCACAATCACACAACAACAGACACAATCACCAGGCACACACACACAACAACAGACACCATCACCGGGCACACACACACAACAACAGACATCACCGCTGGGCACACACACACAGCAACAGACACCACCGCCGGGCACGCCCACAAAATGACAGACACCACTAACGGGCACACACACACAACAACAGACACCAAAGCCGGGTACACACACACAACAACAAACACCACCGCCAGGCACACACACACAACAACAGACACCATCACCAGGCACACACACACAACAACAGACACCAACGCCGAGCACAAACACACAACGACAGACACCACCGCCGGGCACAAACGAACAACAACAGACACCACCGCCGGGCACACACACACAAAAACAGACACAACCACCTTGCACACACTCACAACGACAGACACCACCGCCGGGCAAACACCCACAGCGACAGACACCTACGCCGGCCACACACTCACAACGACAGACACCACCGCCGGGCAAACACCCACAACAACAGACACCACCGCCGAGCACACACACACATGACAGACACCACCGCCGGGAACACACACAGAACAACAGACACCACCGCCGAACACACACACAAAACAACAGACACCACCGACGGGAACACACACAGAACAACAGACACCACCGCCGGGTACACACACAGAACAACAGACACCACCGCCGGGCACACACACAGAACAACAGACACCACCGCCGGGAACACACAGAACAACAGACACCACCGCCGGGTACACACACACAACAACAGACACCACCGCCGGGCACACACACAGAACAACAGACACCACCGCCGGGTACACACACAGAACAACAGACACCACCGCCGGGCACACACACAGAACAACAGACACCACCGCCGGGCACACACACAGAACAACAGACACCACCACCACCGCCGGGAACACACACAGAACAACAGACACCACCGCCGGGTACACACAGAACAACAGACACCACCGCCGGGCACACACACAGAACAACAGACACCACCGCCGAGGACACACACAGAACAACAGACACCACCGCCGAGCACACATACAGAACAACAGACACCACCGCCGGGTACACACACACAACAGACACCACTGCCGGGTACACACACAGAACAACAGACACCACCGCCGGGTACACACACACAACAACAAACACCACCGCCAAGCACACACACACAACAACAGACACCACCGCCGGGCACACACACACACAACAACAGACACCACCGCCGGGCACACACACAACAACAAACATAACCGCCGGGCACACGCACACAACAACAAACACCACCGCCGGGCACACACACAAAACAACAAACACCAACGCCGGGACACACGCACAAAGCAACAAACACCTGCGCCGGGCACACACACACATGACAGACACCATCGCCGGGAACACACAGAACAACAGACACCTTCGCCGAACACACACACAGAACAACAGACACCACCGCCGGGAACACACACACACAGAACAACAGACACCACCGCCGGGCACACACACAACAACAGACAACACCGCCGGGCACACACACAACAACAGACACCACCGCAGGGCACACACACACAACAACAAACATCACCGCCGGGCACACACACACAACAACAGACACCACCGCCGGGCACACACACAGAACAACAGACACCACCGCCGAACACACACACAGAACAACAGACACCACCGCCGGGCACACAAAGAACAACAGACAACACCGCCGCGAACACACACAACAACAGACACCACCGCCGGGCACACACACAGAACAACAGACACCACCGCCGGGAACACACACACAACAACAGACACCACCGCCAGGCACACACACAGAACAACAGACACCACCGCCGGGCACACACAGAACAACAGACACCACCGCCGAGGACACACACAGAACAACAGACACCACCGACGGGAACAACAGACACCACCGCCAGTACACACACACAACAGACACCACCGCCGGGTACACACACAGAACAACAGACACCACCGCCGGGTACACACACACAACAACAGACACCACCGCCAAGCACACACACAACAACAGACACCACCCCCGGGCACACACACAACAACAGACACCACCGCCTGGTACACACACAGAACAACAGACACCACCGCCGGGCACACACACAACAACAGACACCACCGCCGGGCACACACACACAACAACAGACACCACCGCCGGGCACACACACACAACAGACACCACCACCGGGCACACACAACAACAGACACCACCGCCGGGCACACACAACAACAGACACCACCGCCGGGAACACACACACAACAACAGACACCCCCGCCTGGAACACACACACAACACACACCACCGCCGGGCACACACACACAACAACAGACACCACCGCCGGGCACACACACACAACAACACACACACCCCCCCCGCCCACACACACAACAACACACACCACCGCCGGGCACACACACACAACAACAGACACCCCCGCCCGGCACACACACAACAACAGACTCCACCGCCGGGCACGAACACAACATCAGACACCACCCCCTAGCACACACACAACAACAGACACCACCGCCAGTCACACACACAACAACAGACACCACCTCCGGTCACACACAACAACAGACACCACCGCCGGGCACACACACAACAACAGACACCACCGCCGGGCACACACACAACAACAAACACCACCGCCGGGCACACACAGAACAAGAGACACCACCGCCGGGCACACACCCACAACAACAGACACCACCTCCGGCCACACACAACAACAGACACCACCGCTGGGCACACACACACAGCAACAGACACCACCGCCGGGCACACACACAAAAAGACAGACACCACCGCCGGGCACACACACACAACAACAGACACCACCGCAGAGCACACACACACAACAACAGACACCAACGCCGAGCACACACACAACGACAGACACCACCGCCGGGCACAAACGCACAACAACAGACACCACCGCCGGGCACACACACAACAACACACACAACCACCGCGCACACACTCAGAACTAGAGACACCACCGCCGGGCAAACACCCACAACGACAGACACCTACGCCGGCCACACACACAACAACAGACACCACCGCCGGGCACACACACACAAACAACAACAGACACCACCGCCGGGCACACACACAACAACAGACACCACCGCCGGGAACACACAGAACAACAGACACCTTCGCCGAACACACACAGAACAACAGACACCACCGCCGGGAACACACACAGAACAACAGACACCACCGCCGGGTACACACACAACAACAGACACCACCGCCGGGCACACACACACACAACAACAGACACCACCGCCGGGAACACACACAAAAGAACAGACACCACCGCCGGGCACACACACAGAACAACATACACCACCACCGATCACACACACAGAACAACAGACAGCACCGCCGGGCACACACACACCAACAGACACCACCGCCGGGCACACTCACAAAAACACAGACACCAACGCCGGAAACACACAAAAAAACAGACACCACCGCCGGGCACACACACACAACAACAGACACCACCGCCAAGCACACACACACAACAACAGACACCACCGCCGGGCACACACACACAACAACAGACACCACCGCCGGGCACACACACACAACAACAAACACCGCCGGGCACACACACAACAACAGACACCATCGCCGGGCACACATAACAACAAACACCACCGCCGGGCACACACACACAACAACAGACACCACCGCCGGGCACACACACACAACAACAGACACCACCGCCGGGCACACACACACAACAACAGACACCACCGCCGGGCACACACAACAAAAGACACCACCGACTGGCACACACACAACCACAGACACCACCGCCGGGCACACACACAACAACACACACCACCGCCGGGAACACACACACAATAACAAACACCACCGCCGGGCACACACACAACAGACACCACCGCCGGGCACACACACCAACAGACACCACCGCCAGGCACACACACACAACAACAGACACCACCGCCCGGCCCACACCACAACAGACACCCCCGCCGGGCACCCCCACCCCCCACAACAGACACCACTGCCGGGCACACACACACAAATGACAGACACCACCGCCGGGCACACACACAACAACAGACACGACCGCTAAGCACACACACAACAACAGACACCACCGCCAGGCACACACACAAAACAACATACACCACCGCCGGGCACACACACAACAACAGACACCACCGCCGGGCACACACACACACCAACAGACACCACCAGGCACATACACACAACAACAGACACCACCGCCGGGCACACACACACAACAACAGACACCACCGCCAGGCACACACACCAAACAACAGACACCACCGCCGGGCACACACACAACAACAGACACCACCGCCGGGCACACACACACAACAACAGACACCACCGCCACACACACACACAACAACAGACACCACCGCCAGGCACACACACACAACAACAGACACCACCGCCGGGCACACACAACAACAGACACCACCGCCGGGCACACACACACAACAACAGACACCACCGCCGGGCACACACACACAACAACAGACACCACCGCCAAGCACACACACACAACAACAGACACCACCGCCGAGCACACACGAACAACAACAGACACCACCGCCGGTCACACACAATAACAGACAACACCGCCGAGCACACACACACACAACAACAGACACCACCGCCGAGCACACACACACAACAACAGACACCACCGCCGGGGACACACACAACAACAGACACCACCGCCGGGTACACACACACACAACAGACACCACCGCCGGGTACACACACAACAACAGACACCACCGCCAGGCACACACAACAGACACCACCGCCGGGCACACACACACAACAACAGACACCACCGCCGGGCACACACACACAACAACAGACACCACCGCCGGGCACACACACCAACAGACACCACAGCCGGGCACACACACAACAACAGACACCACCGCCGGGCACACACAACAACAGACACCACCGCCGGGCACACACACAACAGACACCACCGCCGGGCACACACACAACAACAGACACCACCGCCGGGCACACACACAACAACAGACACCACCGCCGGGCACACACACAACAACAGACACCACCGCCGGGCACACACACAACAACAGACACCACCGCCGGGCACACACACACAACAACAGACACCACCGCCGGGCACACACACAACAACAGACACCACCGCCGGGCACACACACAACAACAGACACCACCGCCGGGCACACACACACAACAACAGACACCACCGCCGGGCACACACACACAACAACAGACACCACCGCCGGGCACACACAACAACAGACACCACCACCGGGCACACACACAACAACAGACACCACCGCCGGGCACACACACAACAACAGACACCACCGCCAAGCACACAACAACAGACACTACCGCCGGGCACACACACACACAACAACAGACACCACCGCCGGGCACACACACACACCACCAGACACCACCGCCGGGCACACACACAACAACAGACACCACCGCCGGGCACACACACATCAACAGACACCACCGCCATGCACACACACAAAAACACAGACACCACCGCCGGGCACAAACACACAACAACAGACACCACCGCCGGGCAAACACAAACAACAGACAACACCGCCGGGCACACTCTCACACAACAACAGACACCACCGCCGGGCACACACACACAACAACAGACACCACCGCCGGGCACACACACACAACAACAGACACCACCGCCAGACACACACACACACACAAGAGACACCACCGCCGGGCACTCAAAACAACAGACACCACGGCCGGGCACACACAACAACAGACACCACCGCCGGGCACATACACACAACAACAGACACCACCGCCAAGCACACACACACACACAAGAGACACCACCGCCGGGCACTCAAAACAACAGACACCACGGCCGGGCACACACACAACAACAGACACCACCGCCGGGCACACACACACAACAACAGACACCACCGCCGGGCACACACACACAACAACAGACACCACCGCCGGGGACACACACAACAACACACACCCACACCGCGAACACACACAGAACAACAGACACCACCGCCGGGGACACACACAACAACAAACACCACCGCCGGGCACACACACACAACAACAGACACCACCGCCGGGCACACACACACAACAACAGACACCACCGCCGGGCAAACGCACACACAACAGGAGACACCACCGCCGGACACACACACACAACAAACACCACCGCCGGGCACACACACACAACAACAGACACCACCGCCGCCCACACACACAACAACAGACACCACCGCCGGGCACAGAAACACAACAACAGATACTACCGCCGGGCACACACACAACAACAGACACCACCGCCGGGCAAACACACACAACAACAGACACCACCGCCGAGCACACACACACATAACAGACACCACCGCCGGGAACACACACAGAACAACAGACACCACCGCCGAACACACACACAGAACAACAGACACCACCGCCCGGAGTACACACAGAACAACAGACACCACCGCCGGGTACACACACAGAACAACAGACACCACCGCCGGGAACACACACAGAACAACAGACACCACCGCCGGGAACACACAGAACAACAGACACCACCACCACCGCCGGGAACACACAGAACAACAGACACCACCGCCGAACACACACACAGAACAACAGACACCACCGCCGGGCACACACACAGAACAACAAACACCACCGCCGAGGACACACAGAACAACAGACACCACCGCCGAGGACACACACAGAACAACAGACACCACCGCCGGGCACACACCCACACCACAACAGACACCCCCGCCGGGCACACACACAACAGACACCACTGCCGGGTACACACACAGAACAACAGACACCACCGCCGGGCACACACACACAACAAACACCAACTCCAAGCACACACACAAAAAAACACAAACCACCGCCTGGCACACTCACACACAACAACAGACACCACCGCCGGGCACACACACACAACAACAAACACCACCGCCGGGCACACGCACACAACAACAAACACCACCGCCGGGCACACACACAAAAAAAAACACCACCGCCGGGCACACACAACAACAGACACCACCGCCGGGGACACACACACACAACAACAAACACCACCGCCGGGCACACGCACACAACAACAAACACCACCGCCGGGCACACACACACAACAACAAACACCACCGCCGGGCACACACACTCAACAACAAACACCACCGCCGGGCACACACACTTAACAACAAACACCACCGCCGTGCACACGCACACAACAACAGACACCACCGCCGGGAACTCACACACAACAACAAACACCACCGCCGGGCACACACACACAACAACAAACACCACCGCCGGGCACACGCACACAACAACAGACACCACCGCCGGGCACACACACACAAAAACAGACACCACCCCCGGGCACACACACACAACAACAGACACCACCGCCGGGCACACACACACAACAACAAACACCACCGCCGGGCACACACACACAACAACAAACACCACCGCCGAGCACACGCACACAACAACAGACACCACCGCCGGGCACACACACACAACAACAGACACCACCGCAGGGCACACACAGAATAACAGACACCACCGCCGGGAACTCACACACAACAACATACACCACCGCCGGGCACACACACAAAAACAGACACAACCACCGGGCACACACACACAACAGCAGAGACCACCGCCGGGCACACACACAACAACAGACACCACCGCCGGGCACACACACACAACAGACACCACCGCAAAGCACACACAACAACAGACACCACCGCCGGGCACACACACACAACAACAGACACCACCGCCGGGCACACACACACAACAACAGACACCACCGCCGGGCACACACAACAACAGACACCACCGGCGGGCACACACACAACAACAAACACCACCGCCGGGCACACACACACAACAACAGACACCACCACCGGGCACACACACACAACAACAGACACCACCGCCGGGCAAACACACACAACAACAGACACCTACGCCGGCTACACACATACAACAACAGACACCACCGCCGGGCACACACACACAACAACATACACCATTGCCGAGCACACACACACATGACAGACACCACCGCCGGGAACACACAGAACAACAGACACCACCGCCGAACACACACACAGAACAACAGACACCACCGCCGGGCACACACACAGAACAACAGACACCACCGCCGGGCACACACACAGAACAACAGACACCACCGCCGGGCACACACACAGAACAACAGACACCACCGCCGGGCACACACACACAACAACAGACACCACCACCGGGCACACACACAGAACAACAGACACCACCGCCGGGCAAACACACACAACAACAGACACCAACGCGGAGCACACACACACAACAACAGACACCACCGCCGGGCACACACACACAACAACAGACACCACCGCCGAGCACACACACACATGACAGACACCACCGCCGGGAACACACACAGAACAACAGACACCACCGCCGAACACACACACAGAACAACAGACACCACCGCCGGGAACACACACAGAACAACAGACACCACCGCCGGGCACACACACAGAACAACAGACACCACCGCCGGGCACACACACAGAACAACAGACACCACCGCCGGGCACACACACAACAACAAACACCACCGCCAGCACACTCAACAACACACACCACCGCCGCGCAAACACACACAACAACAGACACCACCGCCGGGCACACACACACAACAACAGACACCACCGCCGGGCACACACACACACAACAACAAACACCACCGCCGGGCACACACACACAACAACAGACACCACCGCCGGGCACACACACACAACAACAGACACCACCGCCGGGCACACACACACACAACAGACACCACCGCCGGGCACACACACACAACAACAGACACCACCGCCGGGCACACACACACAACAACAGACACCACCGCCAAGCACACACACAACAAAAGACACCACCGCCGGGCACACACAACAACAGACACCACAGCAAGGCACACACACTCAACAACAGACACAATCACCGGGCACACACACAAAACACCAGACACCAACCCCGGGAACACACACAAAACAACAGACACCACCGCACCGCACACACACACATCAACAGACACCACCGCCGGGCACACACACAACAGACACCACCGCCAGGCACACACAACAACAGACACCACCGCCGGGCACACACACAAAAGACACCACCGCCAAGCACACACACAACAGACACCACCGCTGGGACACACACAACAACAGACACCACCGCCGGGCACACACACACACAACAACAGACACCACAGCCGGGGACACACACACAACAACAAACACCCCCGCCGGGCTCACACACACAAAAACAAACACCACCGCCGGGCACACACACACAACAACACACACCACCGCCAAGCACACACACAACAACAAACACCACCGACGGCCCCACACACACCCAAACACACACCACAGCGGGGGTCACACACACAACAACACACACCACAGCGGGGCTCACACACACAACAAAACACACTCCCGCGGGGCTCACCCACACACAACAACAGACACCACCGCCGGGCACACACACACAACAACAGACACCACCGCCGGGCACACACACACAACAACAGACACCACCGCCGGGCACACACACACACAACAACAGACACCACCGCCGGGCACACACACACAACAACAGACACCCCAGCCGGGCACACACACCCCAACAACAGAACCCACCGCCGGGCACACACACACACAACAACAGACACCACCCCCGGGCACACACAATAACAGACACCAACGCCGGGCACACACACACAACAGACACCACCGCCGGGCACACACACACAACAACAGACACCACCGCCGGGCACACACACACAACAACAGACACCACCGCCGGGCACACACACACAACAACAGACACCACCGCCGGGCACACACACACAACAACAGACACCACCGCCGGGCACACACACACACAACAACAGACACCACCGCCGGAAACACACACAACAACAGACATCAAAACCGGGCACACACACACACAACAACACACACCCCCGCCGGTCACACACACAACAACAGACACCACCGATAAGCACACACACATAACAACAGACACCACCGCCGGGCACACACACACAACAACAGACACCACCGCCAAGCACACACACACAACAACAGACACCACCGCCAGGCACACACACACAACAACAGACACCACCGCCGGGCACACGCACACAACAACAGACACCACCGCCGGGCACACACACACAACAACAGACACCACCGCCGGGCACACACCCACAACAACACACACCACCGCCGAGCACACACACACAACAACAGACACCACCGCCGGGAACACACACAGAACAACAGACACCACCGCCGAACACACACACAGAACAACAGACACCACCGCCGGGAATACACACACAACAACAAACACCACCGCCGGGCAAACACACACAACAACAAACACCACCGCCGGGCACACACACACAACAACAGACACCACCGCCGGGTACACAAACACAACAACAAACACCACCGCCGGGCTCACACACAGAACAACAAACACCACCGCCGGGCACACACACACAACAACAGACACAACCGCCGGGCACACACACACAACAACAGACACCACCGCCGGGCTCACACACACAACAACAAACACCACCGCCGGGCACACACACACAACAACAGACACCACCGCCGGGCACACACACACAACAACAGACACCACCGCCGAGCACACACACACATGACAGACACCACCGCCGGGAACACACACAGAACAACAGACACCACCGCCGAACACACACACAGAACAACAGACACCACCGCCGGGAATACACAGAACAACAGACACCACCGCCGGGTACACACACAGAACAACAGACACCACCGCCGGGCACACACAGAACAACAGACACCACCGCCGGGAACACACACAGAACAACAGACACCACCACCGCCGGGAACACACACAGAACAACAGACACCACCGCCGGGTACACACACAGAACAACAGACACCACCGCCGGGCACACACACAGAACAACAAACACCACCGCCGAGGACACACACAGAACAACAGACACCACCGCCGAGGACACACACAGAACAACAGACACCACCGCCGAGCACACATACAGAACAACAGACACCACCGCCGGGTACACACACACACAACAGACGCCACTGCCGGGTACACACACAGAACAACAGACACCACCGCCGGGTACACACACAAAACAACAAACACCACCGCCCAGCCCACACACAACAACAGACACCACCGCCGGGCACACACACACAACAACAGACACCACCGCCGGGAACACACAAACAACAACAAACACCACCGCCGGGCACACGCACACAACAACAAACACCACCGCCGGGCACACACACACAACAACAAACATAACCGCCGGGCACACGCACACAACAACAAACACCACCGCCGGGCACACACAAAACAACAAACACCACCGCCGGGACACACGCACACAACAACAAACACCTGCGCCGGGCACACGCACACAACAACAAACACCACCGCCGGGCACACACACACAACAAACACCACCGCCGGGCACACACACACAACAACAAACACCACCGCCGGGCACACACACAACAACAAACACCACCGCCGGGCACACATACACAACAACAAACAGCACCGCCGGGCACACACACACAACAACAAACAGCACCGCCGGGCACACGCACACAACAACAGACGCCATAGTCGGGCACACACGCACAACAACAGACACCACCGTCGGGCACACACACAACAACAGACACCACCGCCGGGCACACACACAACAACAAACACCACCGCCGGGCACACACACACAACAACAAACAGCACCGCCGGGCACACACACACAACAACAGACACCACCGCCGGGCACACACACAACAACAGACACCACCGCCGGGCACACACACACAACAACAGACACCACCGCCGGGCACACACTCACAACAACAGACACCACCGCCGGGCACACACACACAAAAACAGACACAACCACCGGGCACACACTCACAACGACAGACACCACCGCCGGGCAAACACCCACAACAACAGACACCGCTGCCGAGCACACACACACATGACAGACACCACCGCAAAGCACACACCCACAACAACAGACACCACCGCCGGGCACACGCACACACAACAACAGACACCACCGCCGGGCACACACACACAACAACAAACACCACCGCCGGGCACACGCACACAACAACAAACACCACCGCCGGGCACACACACAAAACAACAAACACCACCGCCGGGCACACACACACAAAAACAGACACAACCACCGGGCACACACTCACAACGACAGACACCACCGCCGGGCAAACACCCACAACGACAGACACCTACGCCGGCCACACACTCACAACTCCAGACACCACCGCCGGGCAAACACCCACAACAAGAGACACCACCGCCGAGCACACACACACATGATAGACACCACCGCCGGGAACACACACAGAACAACAGACACCACCGCCGAACACACACACAGAACAACAGACACCACCGCCGGGAACACACACAGAACAACAGACACCACCGCCGGGTACACACACAGAACAACAGACACCACCGCCGGGAACACACACAGAACAACAGACACCACCGCCGGGCACACACACAACAACAGACACCACCGCCGGGCACACACACACAGAACAACAGACACCACCGCCGGGCACACACACACAACAACAGACACCACCGCCGGGCACACACACACAACAACAGACACCACCGCCGGGCACACACAACCACAGACACCACCGCCGGCAACACACACACAACTAAAGACACCACCGCCGGGTACACACACAACCAAACACACCACCGCCCGGAACACACACACAACAACAGACACCACCGCCGGGCACACACACACAACAACAGACACCACCGCCATGCACACACAACAACAGACACCACCGCCGGGCACACACACAGAACAACAGACACCACCGCCGGGCACACACACACAACAACAGACACCACCGCCAAGCACACACACAACAACAGACATCACCGCCGGGCACACACACACAACAACAGACACCACCGCCGGGCACACACACAACAACAAACACCACCGCCGGGCACACACACACAACAACAAACACCACCGCCGGGCACACACACACAACAACAGACACCACCGCCGGGCACACACACAACAACAGACACCAACACCGGGCACACACACACAACAACAGACACCACCTCCGGGCACTCACTCTAAAAAACATACACCACCGCCGGGCACACACACACAACAACAGACACCACCGCCAAGCACACACACAACAACAGACACCACCGCCGGGCACACACACACAATAACAGACACCACCGCCGGGCACACACACACAACAGACACCACCGCCGGGCACACACACAACAGACACCACCGCCGGGCACACACACAACAACAGACACCACCGCCGGGCACACACACACAACAACAGACACCACCGCCGTCACCACACAACAACAGACACCACCGCCGAGCACACACACACAACAACAGACACCACCGCCGGGGACTCACACACAACAGCAGACACCACCGCCAGGCACACACAACAACAGACACCACCACCGAGCACACACAACAACAGACACCACGGCCGAGCACACACACACACAACAACAGACACCACCGCCGAGCACACACACACAACAACAGACACCACAGCCGGGAGTCACACACAACAACAGACACCGCCAGGCACAAACACACAACAACATACACCACCGCCGGGCACACACAACAACAGACACCACCGCAAGGCACACACACACAACAACAGACACCACAGCCGGGCACACACACAACAACAGACACCACCGCCGGGTACACACACACAACAACAGACACCACCGCCGGGTACACACACACAACAACAGACACCACCGCCGGGCACACACACACAACAACAGACACCACCGCCGGGCACACACACAACAACCGACACCACCGTCAGGCACACACACAACAACAAACACCACCGACGGGCACACACACAACAACAGACACCACCGCAAGGCACACACACACAACAACAGACACTACCGCCAGGCACACACACAACAACAGACACCACCGCCGGGCACACACACACAACAACAGACACCACCGCCGGGCACACACACACAACAACAGACACCACCGCCATGCACACACACAACAACAGACACCACCGCCGGGCACACACACACAACAACAGACACCACCGCCGGGCACACACACAAAATAACAGACACCACCGCCGGGCACACACACACAACAACAGACACCACCGCCAAGCACACACTACAACAGACACCACCGCCGGGCACACACACACAACAACAGACACCACCGCCGGGCACACACACACAACAACAGACACCACCGCCGGGCACACACACACAACAACAGACACCACCGCCCAGCACACACACAACAACAGCCCCCGCCGCCGGGCAAACACCCACCACAACAGACACCACCGCCGGGCACACGCACACACAACAACAAACACCATCGCCGGGCACACACACACACAACAACAAACACCACCGCCGAGCACACACACACATGACAGACACCACCGCCGGGAACACACACACAACAACAGACACCACCGCCGAACACACACACAGAACAACAGACACCACCGCCGGGAACACACACACAACAACAGACACCACCGCCGGGCACACACACAACAACAAACACCACCGCCGGGCACACACACAACAACAGACACCACCGCCGGGCACACACACACAACAACAGACACCACCGCCGGGCACACACACACAACAACAGACACCACCGCCGGGCACACACAACAACAGACCCCACCGCCGGGCACACACACAACAACAGACACCACCGCCCGGCACACACACAACAACAGACACCACCGCCAAGCACACACACACAACAACAGACACCACCGCCGGGCACACACACACAACAACAGACACCACCGCCGAGCACACACACACATGACAGACACCACCGCCGGGAACACACACAGAACAACAGACACCACCGCCGAACACACACACAGAACAACAGACACCACCGCCGGGAACACACACAGAACAACAGACACCACCGCCAAGCACACACACAGAACAACAGACACCACCGCCGGGCACACACACAGAACAACAGACACCACCGCCGGGCACACACACAGAACAACAGACACCACCACCGCGCACAAACTCACAACAACAGACACCACCACCGGGCACACGCACACACAACAACAGACACCACCGCCGGGCACACACACAGAACAACAGACACCACCGCCGAGGACACACACAGAACAACAGACACCACCGCCGAGGACACACACAGAACAACAGACACCACCGCCGAGCACACAAACACAACAACAGACACCACCGCCGGGGACACACACACAACAGACACCACCGCCGGGCACACACACAGAACAACAGACACCACCGCCGGGTACACACACACAACAACAAACACCACCGCCAAGCACACACACAACAACAGACACCACCGCCGGGCACACACACACAACAACAGACACCACCGCCGGGCACACACACACAACAACAAACACCACCGCCGGGCACACACACAACAACAAACACCACCGCCGGGCACACACACACAACAACAAACACCACCGCCGGGCACACACACAACAAACACCACCGCCGGGCACACACACACAACAACAAACACCACCGCCGGGACACACGCACACAACAACAAACACCACCGCCGGGCACACACACACAACAACAGACACCACCGCCGGGCACACACACACAACAACAGACACCACCGCCGGGCACACACACACAACAACAGACACCACCGCCGGGCACACACACACAACAACAGACACCACCGCCGGGCACACACACACAACAACAGACACCACCGCCGGGCACACACACACAACAACAGACACCACCGCCGGCCACACACTACAACAGACACCACCGCCGGGCACACACACACAACAACAGACACCACCGCCGGGCACACACACACAACAACAGACACCACCGCCAGGAACACACACATAACAATAAACACCTCAGCTGGGCACACACACAACAACAGACACCACCGCCGGGCACACACAACAACAGACACCACCGCCGGGCACACACACACAACAACAGACACCACCGCCGGGCACACACAACAACAGACACCACCACCGGGCACACACACACAACAACAGACACCACCGCCGGGCACACACACACAACAACAGACACCACCGCCGGGCACACACACACAACAGACACCACCGCCAGCCACACACACACAACAACAGACACCACCACCGGGCACACGCACACACAACAACAGACACCACCGCCGGGCACACACACACAACAACAGACACCACCGCCGGGCACACACAACAACAGACACCACCGCCGGGCACACACACACAACAACAGACACCACCGCCGGGCACTCACACAAAACAGACACCACCGCCGGGCACACACACACAACAACAGACACCACCGCCGGGCACACACACACAACAACAGACACCAACGCCGGCCACACACACAACAACAGACACCACCGCCGGGCACACACACACAACAACAGACACCACCGCCGAGCACACACACACAACACCAGACACCACCGCTGGTCACACACACAGAACAACAGACACCACCGCCGGGAACACACACACAACAACAGACACCACCGCCGGGCACACACACACAACAACAGACACCACCGCCGGGCACACACACAGAACAACAGACACCACCGCCAGGCACACACACAGAACAACAGACACCACCGCCGGGTACAGACACAGAAAAACAGACACCACCGCCGGGCACACACACAGAACAACAGACACCACCGCCGGGCACACACACACAACAACAGACACCACCGCCGGGCACACACACACAACAACAGACACCACCGCCGGGCACACACACACAACAACAGACACCACCGCCGGGCACACACACACACAACAGACACCACCGCCGGGCACACACACACAACAACAGACACCACCGCCGGGCACACACACACAACAACAGACACCACCGCCGGGCCCACACACCCACAAACTGACACAACCGCCGGGCCCCCACACACAACAACAGACACCACCGCCGGGCACACACACACAACAACAGACACCACCGCCGGGCACACACACACAACAACAGACACCACCGCCGGCACACACACACAACAACAGACACCACCGCCGGGCAAACACACACAACAACAGACACCACCGGCGGGCACTCACACATCACCCCAGACACCACCGCGGGGCATACCTACACAACAGACACCACCGCCGGGCACACACACACAACAACAGACATCACCCCCGGGCACACACACAACAACAAACACCACCGCCCAGCACACACACACAACAACAGACACCACCGCCGGGCACAAACACAAACAACAGACACCACCGCCGGGCACAAACACAACAACAGACACCACCGCCGGGCACACACACACAACAACAGACACCACCGCCAGGCACACACAACAAACACCACCGCCGGCACACACACACAACAACAGACACCACCGCCGGGCACACACACAACAACAGACACCACCGCCGGGCACACACACACAACAGACACCACCGCCGGGCACACACACACAACAACAGACACCACCGCCGGGCACACACACAACAACAGACACCACCGCCAGCACTCACACAAGAACAGACACCACCGCCGGGCACACACACACAACAACAGACACCACCGCCGGGCAGGCACACAACAACACACACCACCGCCGGGCACTCACACACAACAACAGACACCACCGCCGGGTACACACACAACAACAGACACCACCGCCGGGCACACACACACAACAACAGACACCGCCGGGCACACACACAACAACAGACACCACCGCCGGGCACACACACACAGAACAACAGACACCACCGCCGGGCACACACACAACAACAGACACCACCGCCAGCACACACAACAACAGACACCACCGCCGGGCACACACACACAACAACAGACACCACCGCCGGGCACACACACAACAACAGACACCACCGCCAGGCACACACACACAACAGACACCACCGCCGGCACACACACAACAACAGACACCACCGCCAGGCACACACACAACAACAGACACCACCGCCGGGCACACACACAACAACAAACACTACCGCCAGGAACACACTCACAACAACAAACACCACCGCCGGGCACACACACACAACAACAGACACCACCGCCAGGCACACACACAACAACAGACACCACCGCCGGGCACACACACAACAACAGACACCACCGCCGGGCACACACACAACAACAGACACCACCGCCAGGCACACACAGAACAACTGACACCACCGCCGGGTACACACATTCAACAGACACCACCGCCGGGGACACACACACAACAACAGACACCACCGCCGCGGACACACACACAACAACAGACACCACCGCCGGGCACACACACACAACAACAGACACCACCGCCGGGCACACACACACAACAACACACACCACCGCCGGGCACACACACAACAACAGACACCACCGCCTGGCACACACACACAACAACAGACACCACCGCCGGGCACACACACACAACAACAGACACCACCGCCAGGCACACACACACAACAACAGACACCACCGCCGGGCACACACACAACAACAGACACCACCCCAGGGCACACACACACAACAACAGACACCACCGCAGGGAACACACACAACAACAGACACCACCACCGGGCACACACACACAACAACAGACACCACCGCCGGGCACACACACACAACAACAGACACCACCGCCGGTGACACACACAACAACAGACACCACCGCCCGTCACACACACAACAACAAACACCACCGCCGGGTACACACACACAACAGACACCAATGCAAGGTACACACACACAACAACAGACACCACCGCCGGGCACACACACACAACAACAGACACCACCGCCGGGCACACACACACAACAACAGACACCACCGCCGGGCACACACACACAACAACAGACACCACCGCCGGGCACACACACACAACAACAGACACCACCGCCGGGCACACACACACAACAACAGACACAATCTCCGGGCACACACACACAACAACAGACACCACCGCCGGGCACACACACACAACAACAGACACCACCGCCGGCACACACACACAACAACAAACACCACAGCCGCGCACACACACAACAAAAGACACCCCCGCCGAGCACACACACACAACAGACACCACCGCCGGGCACACACACAACAACAGACACCACCGCCGGGCACACACAACAAGACACCCCCGCCGGACACACACACACCAACAGACACCACCGCCGGGCACACACACACAACAACAGACACCACCGCCGGGCACACACACACACACAACAACAGACACCACCGCCAGGCACACACACAACAACAGACACCACCGCCGGGCACACACACACAACAACAGACACCACCGCCGGGTACACACACACAACAAACACCACCGCCGAGCACACGCACACAACAACAGACACCACCGCCGGGAACACACACACAACAACAGACACCACCGCCGGGCACACACACACAACAACAGACACCACCGCCGGGCACACACACACAACAACAGACACCACCGCCGGGCACACACACACAACAACAGACCCCACCGCCGGGCACACACACAAATGACAGACACCACCGGGCACACACACAACAACAGACACCACCGCCAAGCACACACACACAACAACAGACACCACCGCCGGGCACACACACACAACAACAGACACCACCGCCGGGCACACACACACAACAACAGACACCACCGCCGGGCACACACACACAACAACAGACACCACCGCCGGGCACACACACCAAAAGACAGCCACCCACGCCGCCCACACACACACAAAAACAGACACCACCGCGGGGCTCACACACACAACAACAGACACCACCGCCGGGCACACACACACAACAACAGACACCACCGCCGGGCACACACACACAACAACAGACACCACCGCCGGGCACACACACACAACAACAGACACCACCGCCGGGCACACACACGTAATAACAGACACCACCGCCGAGCACACACTACAACAGATACCCCCGCCGGCCACACACCCACAACAGACACCACCACCGGGCACACACACACAACAACAGACACCACCGCCTGGCACATCCACACACCAACATACACCACCGCCGGGCACACACACACAACATGACACCCGACCGCCGGGCACACACACACAACAACAGACACCACCGCCAGGCACACACACAACAACAGACACCACCGCCAGGCACACGCACACAAAAACACACACCACCGCCGGGCAGACACTCACAACAACAGACACCACCGCCGGGCACACACACACAACAACAGACACCACCGCCGGGCACACACACACACAACAACACACACCACCGCCGGGCACACACACACAACAACAGACACCACCGCCACGCACACACTACAACAGATACCACCGCCGGGAACACACAACAACAGACACCACCGCCAAGCACACACAACAACACAAACCACCGCCGGGCACACACACAACAACAGACACCACCGCCGGGCACACACAAAACAACAGACACCACCGCCGGGCACACACACACAACAACAGACACCACCGCCAGGCACACACTACAACAGACACCACCGTCGGGAACACACACAACAACAGACACCACCGCCGGGCACACACACAACAACAGACACCACCGCCGGGCACACACACAACAACAGACACCACCGGCGGGCACACACACAACAACAGACACCACCGCCGGGCACACACACACAACAACAGACACCACCGCCGGGCACACACACACACAACAGACACCACCGCCGGGCACACGCACACAACAACACACACCACCGCCGGGCACACACACAACAACAGACACCACCGCCGGGCACACACACAACACAGACACCACCGCCGGGCACACACACAACAACAGACACCACCGCCAGGCACACACACACAACAACATACACCACCGCCGGGCACACACACACACACAACAGACACCACCGCCAGGCACACACACACAACAACAGACACCACCGCCGGGCACACCCATCGAACAACACACACCACCGCCGGGCACACAAACACAACAACAGACACCACCGCCGGGCACACACACACAACAACAGACACCACCGCCGGGCACACACACACAACAACAGACACCACCGCCGGGCACACACACACAACAACAGACACCACCGCCGGGCACACACAACAACAGACACCACCGCCAGGCACACACACACAACAACAGACACCACCGCCGGGCACACACACACACAAACAGACACCACCGCCGGGCACACACACACAACAACAGACACCACCGCCAAGCACACACACAACAACAGACACCAACCCCGGGCACACACAAAATAAAAGACACCACCGCCGGGCACAGGCACACAACAACAAACACCACCGCCGGCACACACACACACAATAACAGACACCACCGCCGGGCACACACACACAACAACAGACACCACCGCCGGGCACACACACAACAACAGACACCACCGCCGGGCACACACACACAACAACAGACACCACCGCCGGGCACACACACACAACAACAGACACCACCGCCCGGCACACACACACAACAGACACCACCACCGGGCACACACACAAAACAACACACAACACCGCCGGTCACACACACACAACAACAAACACCACCGCCGGGCACACACACACAACAACAGACACCACCGCCGGGTACACACACAGAACAACAGACACCACCGCCAAGCACACACACATACAACAGACACCACCGCCGGGCACACACAAACAACAGACACCACCGCCGGGCACACACACAACAACAGACACCACCGCCAAGCACACACAGAACAACAGACACCACCGCCAAGCACACACACACAACAACAGACACCACCGCCAAGCACACACACACAACAACAAACACCACCGCCGGGCACACACACACAACAACAAACACCACCGCCGGGCACAAACACACAACAGACACCACCGCCAAGCACACACACAACAACAGACACCACCGCCGGGCACACACACAGCAACAGACACCACCGCCCGGCACACACACAACCACAGACACCACCGCCAGGAGCACACACACAACAACAGACACCACCGCCGGGCAGGCACACACAACAACAGACACCACCGCCAAGCACACACACAACAACAGACACCACCGCCGGGCACACACACACAACAACAGACACCACCGCCGGGCACACACACACACAAACAGACACCACCGCCGGGCACACACACACAACAACAGACACCACCGCCAGGCACACACACACACAAACAGACACCACCGCCGGGCACACACACACACAACAACAGACACCACCTCTTGTCACACACACACAACAACAGACACCACCGCCGGGCACACACACACAACAACAGACACCACCGCCGGGCACACACACACAACAACAGACACCACCGCCGGGCACACACACACACAACAGACACCACCGCCGGGCACACACACACAACAACAGACACCACCGCCTAGCACACACACAACAACAGACACCACCGCCAAGCACACACACACAACAACAGACACCACCGCCGGGCACACACACACAACAACAGACACCACAGCCAAGCACACACGCACACAACAACAGACACCACCGCCAGGCACACACACACAACAAGAGACACCACCGCCGGGCACACACACAACAACAGACACCACCGCCGGGCACTCACACACAACAACAGACACCACCTCCGGGCACTCACACACAACAACAGACACCACCTCCCGGCACACACACAGAACAGACACCACCACCGGGCACACACACACAACAACAGACACCACCGCCGGGCACTCACACACAACAACAGACAACACCGCCGGGCACACACACACAACAACAGACACCATCGCCGGGCACACACACACAACAACAAACACCAACGCCGGGCACACACACAACAACAGAGACCACCGCCAAGCACACACACACAACAACAGACACCACCGCCAAGCACACACTACAACAGATACCACCGCCGGGAACACACACACAACAACAGACACCACCGCAATGCACACGCACACAACAACAAACACCACCGCCGGGCACACACAACAACAGACACCACCGCCAAGCACACACACACAACAACAGACACAACCGCCGGCCACACGCACACAACAACAAACACCACCGCCAAGCACACACACACAACAACAGACACCTCCGCCGGGCACACACACACACAGCAACAGACACCACCGCCGGGCACACACACACAACAACAGACACCACCGCCAGGCACACACACATAACAACAGACACCACCGCCGGGCACACACACACAACAACAGACACCACCGCCAAGCACACACACAACAACAGACACCACCGCCGGGCACACACACACAACAACAGACACCAGCGCCTGGCACACACACACAACAACACACACCACCGCCGGGCACACACACACAACAACAGACACCACCGCCGGGCACACACACACAATAACAGACACCACCGCCGGGCACACACACAACAACAAACACCACCGCCGGCACACACACACAAAAGACACCACCGCCGGGCACACACACACAACAACAGACACCACCACCAAGCACACACACACAACAACAGACACCACCGCCGGGCACACACACAACAACAGACACCACCGCCGGGCACACACACACAACAACAGACACCACCGCCGGGCACACACACACACAACAACAGACACCACCGCCAGGCACACACACACAAGAGACACCACCGCCAAGCACACACACACAACAACAGACACCACCGCCGGGCACACACAACAACAGACACCACCGCCGGGCACACACACACAACAACAGACACCACCGCCAAGCACACACACACACAACAGACACCACCGCCAGGCACACACACACAACAACAGACACCACCGCCGGGCACACACACAACAACAGACACCACCGCCAAGCACACACACCCACAACAACAGACACCACCGCCAGGCACACACCACAACAGACACCACCGCCAAACAAACACAGAACACAACAAAAGACACCACCGCCGGGATCACACACACAAAAACAGACACCACAGCCAAGCTCACACACACACAACAACAGACACCACCGCCAGGCACACACACACAACAACAGACACCACCGACGAGCACACATACACAACAACAGACACCATCGCCGGCCACACACACACAACAACAGACACCACCGCCAAGCACACACACACACAACAACAGACACCATCGCCGGGCACAGACACACAACAACATACACCACCGCCGGGCACACACCCAACAACAGACACCACCGCCAAGCACACACACAACAACAGACACCACCGCCGGGCACACGCACACAACAACAAACACCACCGCCGGCACACACACACAAGAGACACCACCGCCGGGCACACACACACAACAACAGACACCACCGCCGGGCACACACTCACAACAACAGACACCACCGCCGGGCACACACACACAACATCAGACACCACTGCCGGGCACACACAACAAAAGACACCACCGCCGAGCACACACACACACAACAACAGACACCACCGCCGGGCACTCACACACAACAGACACCACCGCCGGGCACACACACACAACAACAGACACCACCGCCGGGCACACACACACAACAACAGACACCACCGCCGGGCACACACACACAACAACAAACACCACCGCCGGGCACACACACACAACAACAGACACCACCGCCAAGCACACGCAAACAACAACAAACACCACCGCCGGGCACACACACACAACAACAGACACCACCGCCAAGCACACACACACAACAACAGACACCACCGCCGGGCACACACACACACAGCAACAGACACCACCGCAGGGCACACACACACAACATCAGACACCTCCGCCGGGCACACACACACACAGCAACAGACACCACCGCCGGGCACACACACACAACAACAGACACCACCGCCAGGCACACACAACAACAGACACCACCGCCGGGCACACACACACAACAACAGACACCACCGCCATGCACACACACACAACAACAGACACCACCGCCGGTCACACACACACAACAAACACCACCGCCGTCACACACACACAAAAGACACCACCGCCGGGCACACACACAACAACAGCCACCACCACCAAGCACACACAACAACAGACACCACCGCCGGGCACTCACACACAAAATACACCACCGCCGGGCACACCCCACCTACAACAGACACCACCGCCCGGCACACACACACAACAACAGACACCACCGCCGGGCACACACACAACAACAGACACCACCGCCGGGCAAACGCACACAACAACAAACACCACCGCCGGGCACACACACAACAACAGACACCACCGCCGGGCACACACACACAACAACAGACACCACCGCCGGGCACACACACAACAACAGACACCACCGCCAAGCACACACACACACAACAACAGACACCACCGCCAGGCACACACACACACAACAACAGACACCACCGCCGGGCACGCACACACAACAACAGACACCACCGCCAAGCACACACACACAACAACAGACACCACCGCCGGGCACACACACACAACAACAGACACCACCGCCGGGCACACACACACAACAACAGACACCACCGCCAAGCACACACACACAACAACAGACACCACCGCCGGCCACACGCACACAACAACAAACACCATCGCCAAGCACACACACACAACAACAAACACCTCCGCCGGGCACACACACACACAACAACAAACACCACCGCCGGGCACACACACAACAACAGACACCACCGCCAAGCACACACACACAACAACAGACACCTCCGCCGTTCACACACACACACAGCAACAGACACCACTGCCGGGCACACACACACTACAACAGACACCACCGCCAGGCACACACACACAACAACAGACACCACCGCCGGGCACACACACACAACAACAGACACCACCAAGCACACACACACAACAACAGACACCACCGCCGGGCACACACACACAACAACAGACACCACCGCCAGGCACACACACACAACAACAGACACCACCGCCGGTCACACACACACAACAGACAACACCGCCGGGCACACACACAACAACAAACACCACCGCCGGGCACACACACACAACAACAGACACCACCGCCAGGCACACACACACAACAACAGACACCACCGCCGGGCACACACAGCAACAGACACCACCGCCGGGCACACACACACAACAACAGACACCACCGCCGGGCACACGCACACACAACAACAGACACCACCGCCGGGCACACACACACAACAACAGACACCACCGCCAAGCACACAACCACAACAACAGACACCACCGCCAAGCACACACAACAACAGACACCACCGCCGGGCACACACACACAACAACAGACACCACCGCCAAGCACACACACACAACAACAGACACCACCGCCGGGCACACACACACAACAACAGACACCACCGCCGGGCACACACACAACAACAGACACCACCGCCGGGCACACACACAACAACAGACACCACCGCCCGGGCCACAAACACAACAACACCCACCACCGCCGGGATTAAACACAAAACAACAGACACCACAGCCGGGCACACACACAACAACAGACACCACCGCCGGGCACACGCACACAACAACAAACACCACCGCCAGGCACACACACACAACAGACACCACCGCCGGGCACACACACACAACAACAGACACCACCGCCAAGCACACACACAACAACAGACACCACCGTCGGGCACACACACACAACAGACACCACCGCCTGGCACACACACAACAACAGACACAACCGCCGGGCACTCACACACAACAACAGACACCACCGCCGGGCACACACACACACAACAAAAGACACCACCGCCGGGCACACACACACAACACACACAACAGCCTGGCACACACACACAAAAGACACCACCGCCAAGCACACACACACAACAACAGACACCACCGCCAAGCACACACACAACAACAGACACAACAGCCAAGCACACACACACAACAACAGACACAGACGCCCCGCACACACACACAACAACAGACACCACCGCCAGGCACACACACACAACAACAGACACCACCGCCGGGCACGCACACACAACAACAGACACCACCGCCAAGCACACACACACAACAACAGACACCACCGCCGGGCACACACACAACAACAGACACCACCTCCCGGCACACACACAGAACAGACACCACCACCGGGCACACACACACAACAACAGACACCACCGCCGGGCACACACACACAACAGACACCACCACCGGGCACACACACATCTTTTTCTTCATAATTGCTTTTTTGTTTTCTTTATACCGTTTCTTTGCATTTTTCTTTGTATCGTTTTTGGTGTATTTTTATGTAGTATCGTTTCCGGTAAAGTTTTCTCTGACCGTTCATTTGCGTATTTTTCTTTTTTATCGTCGTCTCATCGGTATATTTTTCTTATACCCGTTTCTTCAGTGTGTTGTTCTTGCATCGCTTCTTAGGTGTGATTTTCTGTAGTATTCGCATTTTTTATTTTTGTTTGCCATCCTTCCTTCGAAGTTATTTTTTACTTCGGTTTCCTCGTGTTGTGAAGGCTTGCTATATCGCCTTATTTCGGTGCTGTATGTTGCTCAGGATGAGTCTCCTTCATCTCACAGAAGTCATAACCTTACCCAACATACAACAAAGGCCCTGTGCTAAACGCTTGCTCTTAATTTTTTTTTAAGTGGCCTTTTCTTGATGTGTTTCTATCACTTCTTAAATCCTGATTATTTATAACAATATCGTTGTATCGTCATTTCTGCGTATTTTTTCTTTTTGTACCGTTTCTTTGGGTGTATTTTTCTTTGTATCGTTTCTTCGGTGTATTTTTCTTGTATCGTTTCTTCGACGTATTTTTCTTTGTATAGTTTTTTCTGGTATTTTCTTTATCGTTTTCGAGGTGGTTTTTCTTGTATCGTTTCTTCGATGTATTTTCTTGTATCGTTTCTTCGGTGTATTTTATTTTGCACGTTTCTTCGACGTGTATTTTTTCGCATCGTTTCTCTCGATGTATTTTTCGTATCATTTCTTCGATGTATTTTTCTTTTGTAACGTTTTCTTCGACGTATTTTTCTTGTATCGTTTCTTCGACGTATTTTTCTTTGTATCGTTTCTTCGGTGTATTTTTCTTTGTATCGTTTTCGATGTATTTTCTTTATTTTTATGTATTATCGTTTACGTAATTTTTTCTGGATCGTTCATTTGATGTATTTTTCTTTTTATCGTCGTTTCATCGGTATATTTTTCTTTATGTTTCTTCAGTGTGTTGTTTTGTAGCGTTTCCTGGTGTATTTCTTTTGTATCGTTTCAGATGTATTTCTGTAGTATTTTTTTCTTCGGTGTATTTTCTTTGCTATCCTTTCTTCGGTGTTATTTTTCTTACTTTCCGTTTTGTGTTGTAGGTGGTTATAATGTTTTATCTCGAAAGTTGTATGTTGCCTCAGATGAGTTCCCTTTCACCCCAGAGAAGTCAGCAACCTACCAACATACAACAATTGTGCTGGCCTTTAACGCTTGCCATGATTTTTTTCTCCTATTCTTTATGTGTTTATATCACTTTAATTAACGATACCTTTAACAATATCGTTTTTCGGTCTATTTTTCTTGTATCGTCGTTTCATCGGTATATTTTTACGTTATAGTTTCATCATTGCATTTATTTTTGTATTTTTCTTCGATGAATTTTTGTGTATCGTTTTTATGTATTTTTCTTTTGTATCGTTTCTTCGGTGTATTTTACCTTGTATCGTTTCTTTCATGTATTATACTTTGTATGGTTTCTTCGGTGTATTTTTTATGTAGTAGTATCGTTTTTCGGTGTATTGTAATTGTATCGTTTTCTTTGTATCGTTTCTTCGGTGTATTTACTTTGTACGTTTTGGTGTATTGTATTGTATCGTTTCTTCGGTGTATTATACTTTGTTTCGGTGTATTTCTTCGGTGTATTGTACTTGTTTCTTCGGTGTATTATACTTTTGTATCGTTTCTTCGGTGTAATTTGTATCGTTTCTTCGGTGTATTTTTCTTGTATCGTTTCTTCGTATCGTTTCTCGTATCGTTTCTTTATCGTTTCTTTTGCATTGTACTTTGTATCGTTTCTTCGGTGTATTATACTTTGTATCGTTTCTTCGGTGTATTGTACTTTGTATCGTTTCTTCGGTGTATTGTACTTGTATCGTTTCTTCGGTATTTTTCTTTGTATCGTTTCTTCGGTGTATTGCACTTTTGTATCGTTTCTTTCTGCGTATTGTACTTTGTATCGTTTCTTCAGTAACTTTGTATCGTTTCTTCGGTATTTTGCATTTTGTATCGTTTTCTTCAGTATTATCGTTTGCATCACCTTCGGTGTTATCATTGTATCGTTTCTTCGGTGTATTACTTTGTATCGTTTCTTCGGTATTTTTCTTGTAACGTTTCTTCTGTGTATTTTCTTTTGTATCGTTTCTTGCGTATTTTTCTTTGTATCGTTTCTTCGGTGTATTGTACTTTTGTATCGTTTCTTCGGTGCATTGTACTTTGTATCGTTTCTTCGTTGAATTTTTCAGTATCGTTTCTTCGCGTATTTTAATTTGTATCGTGTCTTCGGTGTATTGTATCTTGTATCGTTTCTTTAGTGCATTTTTTCTGGAGTATCGTTTGTTAGGTAATTTTTTCTATGTATCGTTTTAGTGTATTTTCTTTGCATCGTCGTTCATCAGTATAATGTTTTTTGTATCGTTTCTTCGGTGTATTTTCTTTGTATCGTTTCTTCGGTGTATTTTTTCTTTTGTATCGTTTCTTCGGTGTATTTTTCTTCGTATCGTTTCTTCTTTGCGTATTTTTCTTTGTATCGTTTCATCGGCAGTATTTTTTAAATGTCGTTTCTTCGGTGTATTTTTCTTTGTATCGTTTCTTCGGTGTATTTTTTTGTATCGTTTCTTCGCGTATTTTGTATTTTTCTTTGTATCGTTTTCGGTGTATTTTTAAATATCGTTTCTTCGGTGTATTTTTTAAATGTCGTTTCTTCGGTGTATTCTTCTTGGTCTCCATTCTTCGGTGTTATTTTTCTTTTACTTTCTCCGTTTCTTGTGTTGTGAGGCTAGCTATATCTGCAGAGTCTCGGTGTTGCATGCTGCCTGTGATGAGTCTCCTCTCAATTTAGAGAAGTCAGCAACCCTACGCAACACACAACACCAAAGGCCTTTAATCGCTTGCCTTTAATGTTTTATTCCCTTTTTTTGTTGTGTTTCTATTACTTAATCTCCTGATATTTAACAACATCGTTTCCTCGTTGTATTTTTTTTTCGTTTTATTTTTTGTGTTTGAATCATCGTTTCTTCAGTTTTTTTTTCTTGTACCATTTCTTTAGTGTTTCCGTCGTGGTTCCTGTTCTCCCTCGTCGTGGTTGCTGCTCTCCCTCGTCGGGCTGCTGTTCTTCATCGTCGTGGCTGCTGTTCTCCCTCGTCGGCTTCTGCTCCTCTGTCGTCGTGGTTGCTGCTCCTCACCTAGTCGTGGCATGCTCCAAAGAGTTATAGCACGACATTATATGGAAATGAAATATATCACACGACATTATATGGAAATGAAACATAGCACACGACGTTATATGAAAAGAAAACATATCACACGGCATTATATGAAAATGAAATATATCACACGACATTATATGAAAAGAAAACATATCACATGACATTACATGAAAAGAAAACATATCACACGACATTATATGAAAAGAAAACATATCACACGACATTATATGAAAAGAAAACATATCACACGACATTATATGAAAATGAAATATATCACACGACATTATATGAAAAGAAAACATATCACACGACATTATATGAAAAGAAAACATATCACACGACATTATATGAAAAGAAAACATATCACACGACATTACATGAAAAGAAAACATATCACACGACATTATATGAAAAGAAAACATATCACACGACATTATATGGAAATTAAACATATCACACGACATTATATGAAAAGACATATCACACGACATTGAAAATATTATCAGACGACATTATATGTAAAGAAAACATCACACGACCTTATATTAAAAGAAAACATATCACACGACATTATATGGAAAGAAAACATATCACACGACATTATATGAAAATGAAACATATCACACGACATTATATGGAAATGAAACATATCACACGACATTATATGAAAAGAAAATATATCACACGACATTACATGAAAACAAAACATATCACACGACATTATGTGGAAAGAAAACATATCACACGACATTACATGAAAAGAAAACATATCACACGAATATACATGAAAAGAAAATATATCACACGACATTATATGAAAAGAAAAATTATCACACGACATTACATGAAAAAAAAAAACATATCACACGACATTATATGAAAAGAAAACATATCACACCAAATTACATTAAAAGAAAACATATCACACGACATTATATGAAAAGAAAACATATCACACGACATTACATGAAAAGAAAACATATCACACGACATTATATGAAAAGAAACATATCACACGACATTATATGAAAAGAAACATATCACACGACATTATATGAAAAGAAAATATATCACACGACATTATATGAAAAGAAAATATATCACACGACATTATATGAAAAGAAATATATCACACGACATTATATGAAAAGAAAATATATCACACGACATTATATGAAAAGAAACATATCACACGACATTATATGAAAAGAAAACATATCACACGACATTATATGAAAAGAAACATATCACACGACATTATATGAAAAGAAAATATATCACACGACATTATATGAAAAGAAAATATATCACACGACATTATATGAAAGAAAACATATCACACGACATTATATGAAAAGAAAAATATATCACACGACATTACATGAAAAGAAAAACATATCACACGACATTATATGAAAGAAAAACATATCACACGACATTATATGAAAGAAAACATATCACACGACATTATATGAAAAGAAATATATCACACGACATTATATGAAAAGAAAACATATCACACGACATTATATGAAAAGAAAATATATCACACGACATTATATGAAAAGAAAATATATCACACGACATTATATGAAAAGAAAATATATCACACGACATTATATGAAAAGAAAATATATCACACGACATTATATGAAAAGAAATATATCACACGACATTATATGAAAAGAAAATATATCACACGACATTACATGAAAAGAAAATATATCACACGACATTATATGAAAAGAAACATATCACACGACATTATATGAAAGAAAACATATCACACGACATTATATGAAAAGAAAATATATCACACGACATTATATGAAAAGAAAACATATCACACGACATTATATGAAAAGAAAATATATCACACGACATTATATGAAAAGAAAACATATCACACGACATTATATGAAAAGAAAATATATCACACGACATTATATGAAAAGAAAACATATCACACGACATTATATGAAAAGAAACATATCACACGACATTATATGAAAAGAAAATATATCACACGACATTATATGAAAGAAAACATATCACACGACATTATATGTAAAGAAAACATATCACACGACATTATATGAAAAGAAAACATATCACACGACATTATATGAAAAGAAAACATATCACACGACATTATATGAAAAAAAATATCACACGACATTATATGAAAGAAAATATATCACACGACATTATATGAAAAAAATATATCACACGACATTATATGAAAAGAAACATATCACACGACATTTTATGAAATGAAAACATATCACACGACATTATATGAAAAAAAAATATATCACACGACATTATATGAAAAAAAAACATATCACACGACATTATTTGAAAAGAAACATATCACACGACATTATATGAAAAGAAAACATATCACGACATTATATGAAAAGAAATATCACATGACATTATATGAAAAGAAAACATATCACACGACATTATATGAAAAGAAAACATATCACGACATTATATGAAAAGAAAATATATCACACGACATTATATGAAAAGAAAATATATCACACGACATTATATGAAAAGAAAACATATCACACGACATTATATGAAAAGAAAATATATCACACGACATTATATGAAAAGAAAACATATCACACGACATTACATGGAAAGAAAACATCACACGACATTATATGAAAAGAAAACATATCACACGACATTATATGAAAAGAAAACATATCACACGACATTATATGAAAAGAAAACATATCACACGACATTATATGAAAGAAAACATATCACACGACATTATATGAAAGAAAATATATCACACGACATTATATGAAAGAAAACATATCACACGACATTATATGAAAAGAAAATATATCACACGACATTATATGGAAAGAAAATGTATCACACGACATTATATGAAAAGAAAATATATCACACGACATTATATGGAAAGAAAATATATCACACGACATTATATGAAAAGAAATATATCACACGACATTATATGAAAAAAATATATCACACGACATTATATGAAAAGAAAACATATCACACGACATTATATGAAAAGAAAACATATCACACGACATTATATGAAAAGAAAACATATCACACGACATTATATGAAAAGAAAACATATCACTCGACATTATATGAAAAGAAAACATATCACACGACATTATATGAAAAGAAAACATATCACTTGACATTATATGAAAAGAAAACATATCACACGACATTATATGAAAAGAAAACATATCACACGACATTATATGAAAGGAAAATATATCACACGACATTATATGGAAATGAAACATATCACACAACATTATATGGAAAGAAAACATATCACACGACATTACATGAAAAGAAAACATATCACACGACATTACATGAAAAGAAAACATATCACACGAAATTATATGGAAAGAAAACATATCACACGACATTATATGAAAAGAAATCATATCACACGACATTATATGAAAGAAAACATATCACACGACATTATATGAAAGAAACATATCACACGACATTATATGGAAAGAAAACATATCACACGACATTATATGAAAAGAAAATATATCACAAGAAATTATATGTAAATTAAACATATCACACGACATTATATGAAAAGAAAATATATCACACGACATTATATGAAAAGAAAATATATCACACGACATTATATGAAAAGAAAGCATATCACACGACATTATATGAAAAGAAAACATATCACACGACATTATATGAAAAGAAAATATATCACACGACATTACATGAAAATAAAAAACATCACACTACATTATATGAAAAGAAAACATATCACACGACATGATATGAAAAGAAAACATAGCACACGACATTATATGAAAGAAAATATATCACACGACATTATATGAAAAGAAATATATCACACGACATTATATGAAAAGAAAACATATCACACATTATATGAAAGAAACATATCACACTACATTATATAAAAATAAAAAATATCAAACGAAATTATATTAAAATAAAACATATCACACGACATTATATGAAAAGAAAATATATCACACGACATTATATGAAAAGAAAACATATCACACGACATTATATGAAAAGAAAACATATCACACGATATTACATGAAAAGAAAACATATCACACGACATTATATGAAAAGAAATATAAAACATATCACACGACATTATATGAAAAGAAACATATCACACGACATTATCTTAAAAGAAAACATATCACCCGACCTTATATGAAAAGAAAACATATCACACGACATTATATGGAAAGAAAACATATCACACGACATGGCTGCTGCTCCTCCCTCGTCGTGGCTGCTGCTCCTCCGTCGTCGGCTGCTGCTCCTCCGTCGTCGTGGCTGCTGCCCTCCGTCGTCGTGGCTGCTGCTCCTCCGTCGTCGTGGCTGCTGCTCCTCCGTCGTCGTGGCTGCTCCTCCGTCGTCGTGGCTGCTGCTCCTCCCCGTCGTGGCTGCTGCTCCTCCGTCGTCGTGGCTGCTGCTCCTCCGTCGTCGTGGCTGCTGTTCTCCGTCGTCGTGGCTGCTGCTCCTCCGTCGTCGGCTGCTGCTCCTCCGTCGTCGTGGCTGCTGCTCCTCCGTCGTCGGCTGCTGCTCCTCCGTCGTCGTGGCTGCTGCCCTCCGTCGTCGGCTGCTGCTCCTCCGTCGTCGTGGCTGCTGCTCCTCCGTCGTCGTGGCTGCTGCTCCCTCCGTCGTCGTGGCTGCTGCTCCTCCGTCGTCGTGGCTGCTGCTCCTCCGTCGTCGTGGCTGCTGCTCCTCCGTCGTCGTGGCTGCTGCCCTCCGTCGTCGTGGCTGCTGCTCCTCCGTCGTCGTGGCTGCTGCTCCTCCTCCGTCGTCGTGGCTGCTGCTCCTCCGTCGTCGTGGCTGCTGCTCCTCCGTCGTCGTGGCTGCTGCCCTCCCTCGTCGTGGCTGCTGCTCCTCCGTCGTCGGCTGCTGCTGCCCTCCGTCGTCGTGGCTGCTGCTCCTCCGTCGTCGTGGCTGCTGCTCCTCCGTCGTCGTGGCTGCTGCTCCTCCGTCGTCGTGGCTGCTGCTCCTCCCTCGTCGTGGCTGCTGCCCTCCGTCGTCGTGGCTGCTGCTCCTCCGTCGTGGCTGCTGCCCCTCCGTCGTCGTGGCTGCTGCTCCTCCCTCGTCGTGGCTGCTGCCCTCCGTCGTCGTGGCTGCTGCTCCTCCGTCGTCGTGGCTGCTGCTCCTCCTCGTCGTGGCTGCTGCTCCTCCGTCGTCGTGGCTGCTGCTCCCCCCGTCGTCGTGGCTGCTGCTCCCCCCGTCGTCGTGGCTGCTGCTCCCCCCGTCGTCGTGGCTGCTGCTCCTCCGTCGTGGCTGCTGCTCCTCCGTCGTCGTGGCTGCTGCTCCTCCGTCGTCGTGGCTGCTGCTGCTCCTCCGTCGTCGGCTGCTGCTCCTCCGTCGTGGCTGCTGCTCCTCCGTCGTCGTGGCTGCTGCTCCTCCCTCGTCGTCGTGGCTGCTGCTCCTCCGTCGTCGGCTGCTGCTCCTCCGTCGTCGTGGCTGCTGCTCCTCCCTCGTCGTGGCTGCTGCTCCTCCGTCGTCGTGGCTGCTGTTCTCCGTCGTCGTGGCTGCTGCTCCTCCGTCGTCGTGGCTGCTGCCCTCCGTCGTCGTGGCTGCTGCTCCTCCCTCGTCGTGGCTGCTGCTCCTCGTCGTGGCTGCTGCTCCTCCGTCGTCGTGGCTGCTGCTCCTCCGTCGTCGTGGCTGCTGCCCTCCGTCGTCGTGGCTGCTGCCCTCCTCGTCGTGGCTGCTGCTCCTCCGTCGTCGTGGCTGTTCTCCGTCGTCGTGGCTGCTGCTCCTCCGTCGTCGTGGCTGCTGCTCCTCCGTCGTCGTGGCTGCTGCTCCTCCGTCGTCGTGGCTGCTGCCTCCGTCGTCGTGGCTGCTGCCCCTCCGTCGTGGCTGCTGCTCCTCCGTCGTCGTGGCTGCTGCTCCTCCGTCGTCGTGGCTGCTGCTCCTCCGTCGTCGTGGCTGCTGCCCTCCGTCGTCGTGGCTGCTGCTCCTCCCTCGTCGTGGCTGCTGCTCCTCCGTCGTCGTGGCTGCTGCCCTCCGTCGTCGTGGCTGCTGCTCCTCCGTCGTCGTGGCTGCTGCTCCTCCGTCGTCGTGGCTGCTGCTCCTCCGTCGTCGTGGCTGCTGTTCCTCCGTCGTCGTGGCTGCTGCTCCTCTCCGTCGTCGTGGCTGCTGCCCTCCGTCGTCGTGGCTGCTGCTCCTCCGTCGTCGTGGCTGCTGCTCCTCCGTCGTCGTGGCTGCTGCTCCTCCGTCGTCGTGGCTGCTGCCCTCCGTCGTCGTGGCTGCTGCTCCTCCGTCGTCGTGGCTGCTGTTCTCCGTCGTCGTGGCTGCTGCTCCTCCTCGTCGTGGCTGCTGCTCCTCCGTCGTCGTGGCTGCTGCTCCTCCGTCGTCGTGGCTGCTGCTCCTCCGTCGTCGTGGCTGCTGCCCTCCGTCGTCGTGGCTGCTCCTCCGTCGTCGTGGCTGCTGCTCCTCCCTCGTCGTGGCTGCTGCTCCTCCGTCGTCGTGGCTGCTGCTCCTCCGTCGTCGTGGCTGCTGCTCCCTCCGTCGTCGTGGCTGCTGCTCCCTCCGTCGTCGTGGCTGCTGCTCCGTCGTCGGCTGCTGCTCCTCCGTCGTCGTGGCTGCTGCTCCTCCGTCGTCGGCTGCTGCTCCTCCGTCGTCGTGGCTGCTGCTCCTCCGTCGTGGCTGCTGCTCCCCTCCGTCGTGGCTGCTGCTCCTCCTCCGTCGTCGTGGCTGCTGCTCCTCCGTCGTCGTGGCTGCTGCTCCTCCGTCGTCGTGGCTGCTGCTCCTCCGTCGTGGCTGCTGCTCCTCCGTCGTCGTGGCTGCTGCTCCTCCCTCGTCGTGGCTGCTGCTCCTCCGTCGTCGGCTGCTGCTCCTCCTCCGTCGTCGTGGCTGCTGCTCCTCCGTCGTCGTGGCTGCTGCTCCTCCTCGTCGTGGCTGCTGCTCCCTCCGTCGTGGCTGCTGCTCCTCCGTCGTCGGCTGCTGCTCCTCCCTCCGTCGTCGTGGCTGCTGCTCCTCCTCCGTCGTCGTGGCTGCTGCTCCTCCGTCGTCGTGGCTGCTGCTCCTCCCTCGTCGTGGCTGCTCCCTCGTCGTGGCTGCTGCTCCTCCGTCGTCGTGGCTGCTGCTCCTCTCCGTCGTCGTGGCTGCTGCTCCTCCTCGTCGTGGCTGCTGCCCTCCGTCGTCGTGGCTGCTGCCCTCCGTCGTCGTGGCTGCTGCTCCTCCGTCGTCGTGGCTGCTGCTCTCCGTCGTCGGCTGCTGCTCCTCCTCCGTCGTGGCTGCTGCTCCTCCGTCGTCGTGGCTGCTGCTCCCTCCGTCGTCGTGGCTGCTGCTCCTCCGTCGTCGGCTGCTGCTCCCTCCGTCGTCGTGGCTGCTGCTCCCTCCGTCGTCGTGGCTGCTGCTCCTCCTCCGTCGTCGTGGCTGCTGCTCTCCTCCGTCGTCGTGGCTGCTGCTCCTCCCGTCGTCGTGGCTGCTGCTCCTCCTCCGTCGTCGTGGCTGCTGTTCCCTCCTCGTCGTGGCTGCTGCTCCCTCCGTCGTCGTGGCTGCTGCTCCTCCGTCGTCGTGGCTGCTGCTCCTCCGTCGTCGTGGCTGCTGCTCCTCCGTCGTCGTGGCTGCTGCTCCTCCGTCGTCGTGGCTGCTGCTCCCTCGTCGTGGCTGCTGCTCCTCCGTCGTCGTGGCTGCTGCTCCTCCGTCGTCGTGGCTGCTCCCTCCTCGTCGTGGCTGCTGCCCTCCGTCGTCGTGGTTGCTGCTCCTCTCCGTCGTCGTGGCTGCTGCTCCCTTCCGTCGTCGTGGCTGCTGCTCTCCTCCGTCGTCGGCTGCTGCTTCCGTCGTCGTGGCTGCTGCTCCTCCGTCGTCGTGGCTGCTGCTCCTCCGTCGTCGTGGCTGCTGCTCCTCTCCGTCGTCGTGGCTGCTGCTCCTCCGTCGTCGTGGCTGCTGCTCCTCCGTCGTCGTGGCTGCTGCTCCTCCGTCGTCGTGGCTGCTGCTCCTCCGTCGTCGTGGCTGCTGCTCCTCCGTCGTCGTGGCTGCTGCCCTCCGTCGTCGTGGCTGCTGCTTCCTCCCTCCGTCGTCGTGGCTGCTGCTTCCTTCCTCCCTCGTCGTGGCTGCTGCTCCTCCGTCGTCGTGGCTGCTGCCCTCCGTCGTCGTGGCTGCTGCTCCCTCCGTCGTCGTGGCTGCTGCTCCCTCCGTCGTCGTGGCTGCTGCTCCTCCGTCGTCGTGGCTGCTGCTCCTCCTCGTCGTGGCTGCTGCTCCTCCCTCCGTCGTCGTGGCTGCTGCCCTCCTCCGTCGTCGTGGCTGCTGCCCTCCTCCGTCGTCGTGGCTGCTGCTCCTCCGTCGTCGTGGCTGCTGCTCCCTCCCTCCGTCGTCGTGGCTGCTGCTCCTCCCGTCGTCGTGGCTGCTGCTCCTCCGTCGTCGTGGCTGCTGCTCCTCCGTCGTCGTGGCTGCTGCTCCTCCGTCGTCGTGGCTGCTGCCCTCCGTCGTCGGCTGCTGCCCTCCGTCGTCGTGGCTGCTGCTCCTCCTCCGTCGTCGTGGCTGCTGCTCCTCCGTCGTCGTGGCTGCTGCTCCTCCCTCGTCGTGGCTGCTGCTCCCTCCGTCGTCGTGGCTGCTGCTCCTCCCGTCGTCGTGGCTGCTGCTCCTCCGTCGTCGTGGCTGCTGCTCTCCTCCGTCGTCGTGGCTGCTGCTCCTCCCTCGTCGTGGCTGCTCCCTCCGTCGTCGTGGCTGCTGCTCCTCCCCGTCGTGGCTGCTGCTCCTCCTCCGTCGTGGCTGCTGCTCCTCCGTCGTCGTGGCTGCTGCTCCTCCGTCGTCGTGGCTGCTGCTCCTCCGTCGTCGTGGCTGCTGCTCCTCCGTCGTCGTGGCTGCTGCTCCTCCGTCGTCGTGGCTGCTGCTCCTCCGTCGTCGTGGCTGCTGCTCCTCCCTCGTCGTGGCTGCTGCTCCTCCCTCGTCGTGGCTGCTGCTCCTCCGTCGTCGTGGCTGCTGCTCCTCCGTCGTCGTGGCTGCTGCTTCCTCCGTCGTCGTGGCTGCTGCTCCTCCGTCGTCGGCTGCTGCTCCCTCCGTCGTCGTGGCTGCTGCTCCTCCGTCGTCGTGGCTGCTGCTCCTCCGTCGTCGTGGCTGCTGCTTCCGTCGTCGTGGCTGCTGCCCTCCGTCGTCGTGGCTGCTGCTCCTCCTCCGTCGTCGTGGCTGCTGCTCCTCCGTCGTCGTGGCTGCTGCTCCTCCCTCGTCGTGGCTGCTGTCCTCCGTCGTCGTGGCTGCTGCTCCTCCTCCGTCGTGGCTGCTGCTCCTCCGTCGTCGTGGCTGCTGCTCTCCCTCGTCGTGGCTGCTGCTCCTCCGTCGTCGTGGCTGCTCCTCCGTCGTCGGCTGCTGCTCCCTCCGTCGTCGTGGCTGCTGCTCCTCCGTCGTCGTGGCTGCTGCTCCTCCGTCGTGGCTGCTGCTCCTCCGTCGTCGTGGCTGCTGCCTCTCCGTCGTCGTGGCTGCTGCTCCTCCGTCGTCGGCTGCTGCTCCTCCGTCGTCGTGGCTGCTGCTCCTCCGTCGTCGTGGCTGCTGCTCCTCCGTCGTCGTGGCTGCTGCCCTCCGTCGTCGGCTGCTGCTCCCTCCGTCGTCGTGGCTGCTGCTCCTCCGTCGTCGTGGCTGCTGCTCCTCCGTCGTCGTGGCTGCTGCTCCTCCGTCGTCGTGGCTGCTGCTCCTCCGTCGTCGTGGCTGCTGCTCCTCCGTCGTCGTGGCTGCTGCCCTCCGTCGTCGGCTGCTGCTCCTCCGTCGTCGTGGCTGCTGCTCCTCCTCGTCGTGGCTGCTGCTCCTCCGTCGTCGTGGCTGCTGCTCCCTCCGTCGTCGTGGCTGCTGCTCTTCCGTCGTCGTGGCTGCTGCCTCCGTCGTCGTGGCTGCTGTCCTCCTCCGTCGTCGTGGCTGCTGCTCCTCCTCCGTCGTCGTGGCTGCTGCTCCTCCGTCGTCGTGGCTGCTGCTCCTTCCGTCGTCGTGGCTGCTGCTCCCTCCGTCGTCGTGGCTGCTGCTCCTCCGTCGTCGGCTGTTGCTCCCTCCGTCGTCGCTGCTGCTCCTCCGTCGTCGTGGCTGCTGCTCCTCCGTCGTCGTGGCTGCTGCTCCTCCGTCGTCGGCTGCTGCTCCTCCGTCGTCGTGGCTGCTGCTCCCTCCGTCGTCGTGGTTGCTGCTCCTCCGTCGTCGTGGCTGCTGCTCCTCCCTCGTCGTGGCTGCTGCTCCTCCGTCGTCGTGGCTGCTGCTCCTCCATCGTCGTGGCTGCTCCTCCGTCGTCGTCGCTGCTGCCCTCCTCCGTCGTGGCTGCTGCTCCCTCCTCGTCGTGGCTGCTGCCCTCCGTCGTCGTGGCTGCTGCTCCTCCCTGTCGTGGCTGCTGCTCCTCCGTCGTCGTGGCTGTTGCTCCCTGTCGTGGCTGCTGCTCCTCCGTCGTCGTGGCTGCTGCTCCTCCGTCGTCGTGGCTGCTGCTCCTCCGTCGTCGTGGCTGCTGCTCATTCCCTCGTCGTGGCTGCTGCTCCCTCCCTTGTCGTGGCTGCTGCCCTCCGTCGTCGTGGCTGCTGCTCCCTCCGTCGTCGTGGCTGCTGCTCTCCGTCGTCGTGGCTGCTGCTCCTCCGTCGTCGTGGCTGCTGTCTCCGTCGTCGTGGCTGCTGCTCCTCCGTCGTCGGCTGCTGTTCTTCCGTCGTGGCTGCTGCTCCTCCGTCGTCGTGGCTGCTGCTCCTCCGTCGTCGTGGCTGCTGCTCCTCCGTCGTCGGCTGCTTCCTCCGTCGTCGTGGCTGCTGTTCTCCGTCGTCGTGGCTGCTCCCTCCGTCGTCGTGGCTGCTGCTCCCTCCGTCGGCGTGGCTGCTGCTCCTCCGTCGTCGTGGCTGCTGCTCTCCCTCGTCGTGGCTGCTGCTCCTCCCTCGTCGTGGCTGCTGCTCCTCCGTCGTCGTGGCTGCTGCCCTCCGTCGTCGTGGCTGCTGCTCCTCCCTCGTCGTGGCTGTTCCTCCTCCGTCGTGGCTGCTGCTCCTCCGTCGTCGTGGCTGCTGCTCCTTCGTCGTCTTTTCGTCGTCTTCTTCTTCGTCTTAACTTTCTTTTGTTCATCTTATTTTTCTGTCGTCTTTCTCTGTCCTCTTCTTCGTCAGTCTTCTTCGTGCTCCTTCGTCGTCTTCTTCGTCGTCTCTTTTCGTCTTCGTCATGTCTTCTTCGGTCTTCGTCGTTCGTCAACTTTCGTCTGACTTCTTCGTCTTCTTCTTCTTCTTCGTCTTCTTCTTCGTCTTTCTGTCGTCTTTCTTTCTTTCTTCTGGTCGTCTTTTCCGTTCTTCTTCGTCTTCTTCGTCGTCTTTCTTCGTCGTCTTCTTCGTCTTTCTTTCTTCTTTCGTCGTCTTTCCTTTCGTCTTCTTCTGTCGTCGTCTTCTCTCTGTCTTTTTCTTCTGTCTGTACTGTTCTTGCTTTTTATCTCTTTTTTCTTCTGTATATATCTATCTTTGTCGTCTTGCTCATGTTCGTTTCGATATTCGTCTTCTTCGTCTCTTCTTTCGTTTTTATGTTCTTCGAGTTCGTCGTATTTTCTTCGTCTTCTTCGCCTTTCCGGTCTTCTTCTTCGTCGTTTTGCTCATGGTCTTCTTTGGTTTGTATTCTTGGTCTTCTTCTTTCTTTACTCGTCTTTTCCTTTTTTTTCGTTTGATCGGTCTGGTTTCGATTTGGTTTGTATTTTTGTTTTCTATCTTTTTTTTGCTCTGGTCGAGTTGGTTGGTATTTTTTGTTTTATTCATCTTTTTTTTACCTGGGTTGTATATTGATTGTATTTTTTTATTACTTTTTTTATCTTTTGCTCTTGCTCATTTGGTTTGTATTTTTGTTTTGATTTATTTTTTTGTCCTTTTTTTGCTCTTATTTATTTATTTTTATCTTTTTTTGTTCATCGAGTTATCTATGTTTTATCTTTTTTTTTGCTCTGGTCGAGTTGGTTTGTATTTTTTGTTTTATCTTTTTTTTTTTTTGCTCTGGTCGAGTTGGTTTGTATTTTTTGTTTATCCATTTTTTTCTTTTTGCCTGGCTCTGAGTTGGTTTATTTTTTATTTTATCTTTTTTTTTCTTTTTATGCCCGGTCGAGTTGGTCGGTATTTTTGAAGTTTTATCTTTTTCTTCTTTTTTGTTCCGTCAGTTATTGTATTATTCTGTTTTATCTATTTGTATTTCTTTTTTTTTGTTTGGTCGACGTTGGTTTATTTTGTATTTTACTATTTTTTTATGCTCTGTCGAGTTGGTTTTGTATTTTTTATCGACTATTTTTTCTTTTTTTTGTTTCGGTCGAGTTGGTTTGTATTGGTTTTATTTTTCTTTTTTTTTTTTTGCTCTGTTTCTATTGGTTTCATACTTTTTACCATTATTTTTTTTTTCTTTTTTTGCCTGGTCGTATTATTTTGTATTTTTGTTTTATCTATTTTTTTTTTTGCTCTGGTCGAGTTATTTGTATTTTTGTTTTTATCTATTTTATTTTATTTTTTGTTCTGGTCGAGTTATTTTGTATTTTTTGTTTTATTTTTTTTTTTTTTTGTTTGGTTTATGCTGGTTTGTATTTTTTTTTGTTTTATTCATTTTTTTTGTCTGTCGAGTTGGTTTGTACTTTTTGCTTTTATCTTTTCTTTTCTTTTTTTTTTGCTTTGGACGAGTTGGTTTATATTTTTTTGTTTTATCTTTTTTTGCCTGGTTTATTCTGTTTGTTTTTTTTTTTTTTTTTTTGTTTTATTTATTTTTTATTTATCTTTTTGGCTCTGGTTTATTTTTTATTTGTCGAGTTAGTTTTGTATTTTTGTTTTATTTTTTAGTCTGGTCGAGTTGGTTTGTATTTTTGTTTTATTCATATTTTTTGCTCTGTCGAGTTGGTTTTATTTTGTTTTATCTATTTTTTTTTTTTTGCTCTCGGTCGAGTTATTTATGTTTTTGTTTTATCATTTTTGTTTCTTTTTTTTTTTCCGGTCGAGTTGGTTTGGTATTTTGGTTTTATCATTTTTTTTTTGCCTGGTCGAGTTGGTTTGTATTTTTGTTTTATCATTTTTTCTTTTTATGCCTGTATCGAGTTGGTTTGTATTTTTTGGTTTTATCTTTTTTCTTCTTTTTTTTTGCTCTGGTCGAGTTGGTTTGTATTTTTTGGTTTTATCATTTTTTTTCTTTTTTTATGCTCTGGTCGAGTTGGTTTGTATTTTTTGGTTTTATCATTTTTTTTTCTCTTTTTATGCTCTGGTCGAGTTGGTTTGTATTTTTTGGTTTTATCATTTTTTTGCTCTGTATATTGGTTTGTATTTGCCTTTATCTTATTTTATTTTATTTTATGCTCTGGTCGAGTTGGTCATTTTTGTTTTATAATTTTTTTTTTTTTTTTGGTTCTGCCTGAGTTGATTTGTATTATTTAGTTTATCTTTTTTTTGGCTCAGGTCGAGTTGGTTTGTATTTTTGTATTTATTATTTTTTTTTTGCTCTGGTCGAGTTCGTTTGTATTTATTTGTTTTATCTTTTTTTTTCTGCTCTGGTCGAGTTGGTTTGTATTTTTTTCTTTTATCTTTTTTTTGCTCTGGTCGAGTTGGTTTGTATTTTTTATTTATATATTTTTTTTGCTCTGGTCGAGTTGGTTTGTATTTTTGTTTTATCTTTTTTTTATCTGGTCGAGTTGGTTTGTATTTTTTTGTTTTATCCTTTTTTTTTTGGCTCTGGTCGAGATGGTTTGTCTTTTTTAGTTTTATTTTTTTTTGGCTCTGGTCGAGTTGGTTTGTATTTTTTTGTTTTATCATTTTTAATTTTTTTTTTTGCTCTGGTCGAGTTGGTTTGTATTTTTTGTTTTATCTATTTTTTTTTTGCTCTGGTCGAGTTGGTTTGTATTTTTTGTTTTATCTATTTTTTTTTTTGCTCTGGTCGAGTTGGTTTGTATTTTTTGTTTTATATATTTTTTTTTGCTCTGGTCGAGTTGGTTTGTATTTTTTTTTTTTATCTATTTTTTTTTGTGCTCTGGTCGAGTTGGTTTGTATTTTTTTTTTTTTTTTGCTCTGGTCGAGTTGGTTTGTATTTTTTGTTTTATCTATTTTTTTTTTTTGCTCTGGTCGAGTTGGTTTGTATTTTTTTTGTTTTATCTATTTTTTTTTTTTTTTTGCTCTGGTCGAGTTGGTTTGTATTTTTTTGTTTTATCTATTTTTTTTTTTTGCTCTGGTCGAGTTGGTTTGTATTTTTTTGTTTTATCTATTTTTTTTTTTTTTGCTCTGGTCGAGTTGGTTTGTATTTTTTTGTTTTATCTTTTTTTTTCTTTTTTGCTCTGGTCGAGTTGGTTTGTATTTTTTTCTTTTTTTTTTTGCTCTTGTCGAGTTGGTTTGTATTTTTTTGTTTTAGCTTTTTTTTTTTTTGCTCTGGACGAGTTTTTTTTTTTTTTTTTTTGCTCTGGTCGAGTTGGTTTGTATTTTTTTGTTTTAGCTTTTTTTTTGTGCTCTGGTAGAGTTTATTTTTTTTTTCTCTGGTATTTTTTTATATATATTTTCTTTTACTTTTTTTTATTACTCTTTCTTTGTCTTGGTGCTGAGTCGATTATTTTTGTCTCTTTTTAGTGTTTTACATTTTTTTGGATTTTTTATGTTTCGTGTTTGGTTGTGAGTTGATTTTTTCTAAATGTTTAACCTTTTTTTTTTTTATACATTGCTTTTCTATTTTTGGGGCTCTTCTTTTTACCATGCCGGGAAGGGGCACGCTGGAAACTCCTGCATGGCGGCCGACGCTTCGAGGCCCCGCTCATGCTGCTGAAGGCGTGAAGCGCCTTTTCCTGAAGGGACCGCCACCCTTAGTGCCGGGAACTCAGACAGAGCACGACACCGCTCTGTTTCCCGTCTTCGTGCGGCGCGTATTGTTACCAGTGTTGAGGTTTAGCGCCTCACCTCTGACTGCCGACGGCGTTTTGGGGAGCTTATATTTTTTACTGCTCCCGCTCCTTCCGGTACCACGAGGCGATCAGGGATGCCGCTCGCCCCCCTGGCTGAGCAAAGCGACCCCCGAGGCTCTTGGTTCCGGTGATTGGGTGGGCCATTCCTCTCTCTGGTATTTACACATAGGGCTCGATTCAACACATCACCTCGGATTCGAGTAAGCCGTTTTGGGGACCTTGGAGTTGACATTGCACCCCCCCGAGTCTAGAGCTGGTTGACCGCGCGGCCCGTGACAACACACACAGAATGATGGTGATGCCGCACAATGTAGAACGTTTCTCTCTCTCTCTCTCTCTCTCTCTCTCTCTCTCTCTCTCTCTCTCTCTCTCTCTCTCTCTCTCTCTCTCTCTCTCTCTCTCTCTCTCTCTCTCTCTCTCTCTCTCTCTCTCTCTCAATGTGTTACTCACTTTCTCATTGCCACATCCACTCACTTGCTTGTCTTTTCGCTTGCTTGCGTGTGCTGCTCCGACGCTGACACACACACACACACACACACACACACACACACACACACACACACTTCCTCGGATAATTGTGAACAGGAAGGACTCAAGACGCTGCCGCTGCCCCCTATGTTCCTGCCCCCTTCTTCTCCTCGTTTTGGTCTTAGGGAGGAAGTAGGAGAAGGGGAAGTGAAGCTTGTCAGGTTGAATGGAGAAATGGAGGATTTAGGGCAGTGAAGGGGTTATGGGTAGATCAGGATGAGGATGTGGATATGAAAGGGGTAAGGAGTACATAACGAGGAGAAGGAGGAGGAGGAGGAGGAAGAGGGGAGAGGGAGGAAAGCTGGAGATAGGAAAGGTTAGGGAGATCAGCTGGAGATAGGAAAGGTTAGGTTATCTTAAAAGGCAGAGGGGAAGGATGACGTGAGGACACTAAGGGAATAGGAAGGATGAGGGGAGAGGGAATGGATGAAGATACGAAGAAGAGGAAGATAAACTGCAAAGGAAAGAGGATGAATAGGAGCAGAGAGAAAAGATATCCGTAAGGATGAAAGGAAGTGAAGTAAAATGAAGAGAAGAGGAGGAGGAAGAGGAAGAGGAGGAAGAAGAGGAGGAGGAGGAGGAGGCAAGGTAGCAAGTTTACCTTAATTACAGAGATGACTTAATCGCGAGATGAGTTGCCGAGGTGAGACACACTAGCAGGTGAGTGTTAATTAGGAGAGAGAGAGAGAGAGAGAGAGAGAGAGAGAGAGAGAGAGAGAGAGAGAGAGCACATCGAGGAGGAAAAGTGGAGAGGAAATAAGAATAAAAAAAAGGAGAATAGAAAGGGAGAAAGGAAGGAGATGGAACAAGAGAGAGAACATAAGAACTGCAATGGACGTATAAAAAGAAGGGTGAAGAAGAGTGGAAGAAAAAGAGTAGAAAAGTAATAACGATAATGATAATAAAAAGGTAATACTTTGGACAGTACTGGATGGGCTAGAGTGGACAGTCGAGTGCAGCGGGGCAGCGGGAGGGGGGAGGCAGGCAGTTAGCAAGTTCAGAAGAGCAGTCAGCGCGAAAATATTGATAGAAGATAGAAAGAGAGCAACATGGCGGCAGAATTTAATAGGTAGCAGACTATCAGTTTGAGCCCCCACAGCTCTAAATCCGGCTGTGTGTGTGTGTGTGTGTGTGTGTGTGTGTGTGTGTGTGTGTGTGTGTGTGTGTGTGTGTGTGTGTGTGTGTGTGTGTGTGTGTGTGTGTGTGTGTGTGTGTGTGTGTGTGTGTGTGTGTGTGTGTGTGTGTGTGTGTGTGTGTGTGTGTGTGTGTGTGTGTGTGTGTGTGTGTGTGTGTGTGTGTGTGTGTGTGTGGGTGTGTGTGTGTGTGTGTGTGTGTGTGTGTGTGTGTGTGTGTGTGTGTGTGTGTGTGTGTGTGTGTGTGTGTGTGTGTGTGTGTGTGTGTGTGTGTGTGTGTGTGTGTGTGTGTGTGTGTGTGTGTACTGCGTATCTGTGTGTGTGTGTGTGTGTGTGTGTGTGTGTGTGTGTGTAATGACAGAAAGAGATAATGAAAAAAAAAAAAAAGCACCGAACAGCTGTGTTGGGTTTGAGAAGGGCACACCTACAAGGTCAGGAAGAGGCATCTCTGGGAAGGTCGTCCGTGTACCCTTGGTGAGTCCTCTTACAGCTACAGATTCTTGGCGGCATCCGTTGTGCGTAACGTGCTGAAGCAAATATACGATTCTTTGGTAGAAAAAGATAGGTTGAGTCGATATTACAACCTGAAAATAAAATATAACAATATAAAAATTATACAACTTAGTTAACCGTTTGATATAGTACATCCACTGACGCAAATTTTTCTTCTTCCATTCCAGGTGACGTTGGCCGTGCACTCACCCTTAATATTAATGGATTTAGAAATTTTAAGTAATTTTAATTCGGCTTGGTTCTACGATTAGTAAGTTCTAAACTTAAGAAATACATTGTGCATCAAATTAATATTTTTCAAATCGTACTCGAACACAGTGTAGATCAATAATTATTTTAAAAATTTAGATTTGGTCACACTGTTATTGATGTTGTTATACAATGTGTGTTCGAGTCGCGTATTGATATCTACGAGATACTCCTTCATGGCGTCGTCACTGTAATACCTTATCGTGCCTGGAATAGATACCGATTTTACAAGTTTGAATGACGTTATATCGACCGTGAAGGGATATATTTTATTTTGAACGATCGTCTGGTACACTAAATTATCGAGTATCGATGGAAGATTTGTTTTAGTTTTTTCGTTAAAACCTGTGATGTTACAACTGACGTTTACAGAATTGTGTTGCACGTTAACACCACAGACAGACATTGAAGTTGGACCCTACTCCCCGTACGAATGCATTATGAAGATTCTGAATAGTGAAGACAAGATTCAGTCTTATCTTCTCAGTTGTGAACTCATCAACTAAACTCTTGTGAGCGGAGTGTTGGACTGCTGCTACATGTGCAAGAGTTCATCACTTGCACTGGTCACCTACTACATCCGGACAAGACGAGTCGATAACTGATTGCTGCTACACCTGTTCAATGTTGGACCCTACTCCCCGTACCTAAGACAAGATTCAGAATAGAGTGAGGTGATTCATAATAGAGTTAAGATGTAATAGAGTTGTGGCTATGAGTGTAACAAGACGCATTGCATAAGACTTTGTCACTTGCACTGTGCTCACCAGAGTTCACTCCACGACTGGAGTGAGGGCGAGAGCTTATAGCCACGCACGCAGCGCATGTCGCAGCCGTTCCAACAACGGACCTGGTATTTAAAGTCTTGAGAAAAGTGCGTGCAATCATTCCGTGAATTTGCTCGCGCAGACCAACATGGATTATGAAACGAAAAACAAAACAATTAAAGATTACGTCAGCAACATATCCATCCAAGCATGCAACAAATCAAAAGAGGAACGGCGCAGAATCGGCTACGGGCAAACTGTCGAAGAAACGAACGTCATTGCTAACAGATTTCAGACCCCGTGACCAATATGCAATATGTGTGAGCAAACAACAACACAATTAAACACTTATTGGAAATCTGTCACGTCCAGCAAATATTAAGTATAGATAGACAATTCGAGTTAATTTTGAAAAATAATTTAATTCCAATGTACGTTAATTAGATTTAAAAAAGCAATGTCAGAACGAAGGAGATGTTTTATTTTAAATTTAAACGTCGACGACGAAGACCATGAACAGGAGGACGAGGATGAGGAAGAAGAAGTGTTGAGTTGTTCTAGCAAATTTAAAAAACTATTTTTCGTTGAAATATAGTTCGAATCTCTTTTAGATTGGGCTTCGTCTTGGGATACAATGATTTTTGATAAGAGTATTTTTTTTCGAGGGAGGCGTGTCTCAATTGTCAGTAAGCGCCAATTACGGTCTGTGCGAGGGCCCAGTCCGCCTGTTCCGCTGAATCCTCGGGTTTTACGGTTCCATACAGTCGATTCGCCTTGTTGTACCCCAGCAGATTAAAAGCCTTTTTAATTTCAACGCAGAAGTCGATCAGGTTAAACATATTTTTCTTGTCTGCGTCATTTAGAGAGGTAATTTTATCGTCTTTAGAAATATGTCTGAAGAGAATGTTGTTCAAAACGAACGACACGAAGAGACCGCGTTGCATGAGACTCGAGTTCAAAAACATTTCGACGTAATCGTTTTTAAGGAAGTTGCAGAGCACATTCGCCGCCACGTGCAGGTGGGACCTGATGCCGTTCGCGGCCAGCAAGTCGTCTTGCTTTTTGTTTATTTCATCGAGTCGATTTCGCAAATCTGTCAAATCGATAGTACTCTCTGAAGACTGTGGCGGTGTTATTTTCAACTTCTCTATGTCGACTTGCTTCTTTTTTATTTCCTCGAGTCGATTTTCCAAAGCGTTAAAATTGTTAGTCATCTGATCAACAATGTACGTTCTGGAATCTAGACTGAATGTCCGTGCCTGTTCCTACAATTTACTTTGCATTTCTAACACACACATTTGGATAAACAAATCTCCGATATCGATGAGAGACTGCAACGCGACATCGAACGGAGTGTCGAAGTCACTGGGATATTCACCGATGTTTTTAACATCGGTTTAAGTAATTCGAGTTCTGTGTTGTTGAAATACTTCTTGTTGATTTGCACTATTTTCCAATTCACGTCATTTTTATACTTAGTCAAAATCGAGGAACAATAATCTTTGAACAGTTCCATGGTTTTCACTCTGTTCAATAGAATTTTCGTTAAGCAGCTTAACATTTTTTTAGACATCAACGACTCAGCATCGGCATTCAATTCAAACGCTGTAACGACAGATTCTAAATCGGACGCGACTACTTGCAGATTCAATAATTGATCGGCGACGGGCTCGTCAACATTACCCGTGTTAGGAAATATAGGTTGGAATAATGCGATCAATTTCTGAACGGCTTCTGTAGACGTGTCATTCGCATCTGACATATCGTAATCTCCGTTACCGTCCCCTCTGTTTGTTCTCAAAAACATTAACCAATTCTGATTGGAAATTTTGTATTTGTCCAACAAGTGTTTCTTAATTATGTTGTTGTTGTTAAGATGAGGATTAATGGCGTTGAGAAGTTGTTTAATTTTGATATTGTTATATTTTATTTTCTGGTTGTAATATCGACTCAACCTATCTTTTTCTACCAAAGAATCGTATATTTGCTTAAGCACGTTGTATGATCTTATAATGTTAATTTTGCTTTCATCTGAATCGAATGCAGATCGCAGCTGTGTACGCAACTGCTCTATCAAGATCATTGTATCGTGATCGGGATTGTACTTTAGTAAGTCGGACAGTAATACTTCAACATTAATACTGTCGTACACGATATTAATAATTGTCCTGACAGCATTTGTCAAATCTTGCAGCGTTCTATTGACGTCCGTTGACACAGTAGACTCCCGTGGTTCAGCCATGTGGCTGAGAGTTAAGATGTGGCTGTGAGGTGTAACAATTACAGGAAGGCGAATTGCACATCTGAGCACTTGACTGCTTTGAACTCTTACCTACCTCGCAACCAATTTAGACTGCAGTATCTTCTTGACACTGGGTACGACGGAATCTTCTTCTGTTGTTTTATCGCTGATGTCGATTAGCTGACCAGACACACAAGCAGCAGAACACACATACACCACCACATGTTTTAATTTTTAAGATAAGTAAGACAAATAACACAATAATTAACGTTCATATTTTATTACATGACCAATTACATGACCAAAGCTGAGTGTACTATGAGATGATCGGTTTTGTATTCTATTGTTTCGCCAGTCAAACCGTACTTGACTAAAGTGTCGTCGGAACGAGATGAGAATGAAATATCGGACATCGCCTCGCCTTTGGCACTTTCTCGTCGCGTCGTCGGGCTTGCGTAAAGGACGAGACAGGCATGTGTGTCGCCAACCTCGATTTGATCAGGCAGAGGATCGATAGAATGGATCTCGACGAACGACGAGTCGTAGAAGAGTCTAACAGATTTCAGACAAGCACCAATACTATACATCTTGAATGTGTCACACACTACAGAGTTCAGAATCGTATCTTAACTATATTATGTTCTATCTGAATCTGTTCGCAGCAACTCTCTAGTTGTGTGTAACATTTGCATGGGTCTCTCTGCGCGCATGCAATTGTAAGTTAAGACTTCCTTGTCGTCAACAGATTCCAGACAATCGTCAATGCAACTCTACACAAGACATATATCTCTACATCTTGCATAAGTCGAGATGACTTTCACCAATACTATACCTCTTGAATGTGTCACACACGTATCTTAACTATATTCTGTTCTATCTGAATCTGTTCGCAGCAACTCTCTAGTTGTGTGTAACATTTGCACGGGTCTCTCTGCGCGCATGCAATTGTAAGTTACGACTTCCTCGTCGTCAACAAGATGACCTGCCCCAGAACTCTTGCCTACCTAACAACGGAGTGTACAGACTCGTATGACAAAGTCTAGAGTAGTCAGGTAGGCAAGAGTTCAACACTCTTTCTGAATATAGTCTAATTTGTTGTTCTCTAGTTGGAGAATTTTTGCAACTAGAGAGTTGCTGCGAACAGATTCAGGTAGAACAGAATATAGTTAAGATACGATTCTGAACTCTGTAGTGTGTGACACATTCAAGATGTATAGTATTGGTGCAGGTCATCTCGACTTATGCAAGATGTAGAGATACATGTCTTGACGATTGTCTGGAATCTGTTAGCACTGTACGACAAGGACGTTACATTTGCATGCGCGCAGAGAGACCCATGCAAATGTCACACACAACTAGAGAGTTGCTGCGAGCAGATTCAGATAGAACAGAATATAGTTAAGATACGATTCTGAACTCTGTAGTGTGTGACACATTCAACTAGAGAGTTTCTGTCACACACAACTAGAATATAGTCTATGAAGAACTTCTGTCAATGAAAGATACACAAGCGAGAGATGCGTTTGTTAGAAGCATCGTATCCATCGTGACCGATTCGATAACAAACACGAACATCCGTTTGATCATAATCTCAGTGTGCTGATGGGTAACCGGTACTTACTGACACACGAAGATGCAGAATATGTCGATCGCGCAGAGCGTTATTTGGACGCTTTCATGTAGGTGTAAATCCAGGCAAGACAAGCATCACACGATGTTAAGCTTCTTATTCGGCGTTAAAGACTACCACCAAGAAGAATAACAACAAAAGACAAACATGGAATTCGAGACTCAGGAAGACTCTGCTAGCAAAGTTGAAACAGGGTTGACACAGCAACAGGAACAACAACCGTCCAAGAAAACAAACAGGACGCAACGCAACAAGCAGGCGAAACCCGAAATGGTCCAGTCGGTACCCACTATTGTGATGGACATTCATCGTGTTGTTCATTTAAATCTCAACACAGAATCTTTAGGTGTAAGAGGACTGACCACCAATTCGCCACCAGCACAGAATCTGTAGCTGACTGACCATAACGCACAACGGATGCCGCCAAGAATCTGTAGCTGTAAGAGGACTCACCAAACATCAACAGCAAAAGCACTCGCAGGGAGTGCACACTATGTAATGTACATTTGTTAAATAATGTAATGTACGTTTGTTAAAAATAAAACACTGTAAATTTAGTTTTGTTTTTTTAATGTAAATATTACATAAATATACGTCCTCATAGAAGACAAATATTAAGATCTTTGCAAATCGCTAAACTACAAATCTTATCCTATTGAGTATTGAAGATGGCTGCACATGTCTTACACTATTCGAGGCATATATGTTGGAACCATACGTACAAAATGTAATGGCTTACATAAACTTACATACACACGTATACATGGCAAATTGCGACCATAATTTTGGTTGTTTCTTGAGAAAGGTTTGCAATGATATCCAATTCCTTTCCGCTCACCATTATCATTAAACGACATAGTAGACATTTCATAATCTTCTCGAAATCGTTTTTGAGAAAAGACATGATATCAGAAATCGGAATTTCCTTCGGTCCTTGACCGTTAGGAGGGTCGACCGCTGCTGCTGCTGCTGCTGCTGCTTCGCCGCTGTTAAATGTATTGTATTAGTACAATGGACATCAATTATGCTTGGTTTAATCCTGTTTTTTACTTTAATCGTTGTCGTACTCTTCGCTGTACTGCACCTAACGCAAAACAGTCATCGCAGACAACAAATCTTTCTTGGAAGCGGAAGTATACACAAAATTCAGAAATCTGCAATTTGACATTACTGGAGAACCTACTGCTGACGATATTAGGAATAGAGTAATACAAATAAAAAACAACGGAAAAAGCGTGTATATCAACGGCGGGATTGACATTTCGAACAACCTGCCTAATAACTCTGAAGATAAGACACAATTGCCTTTTCTCGATGTTCGATTCAGTACTGTGATGAACAACAATTTTATATGGAGTATGTCTGGGATAGAAATGTCTAGCGAAGTCTACGAAAATTACATTTCAAAAATGCAATGACTCACCAAACATCAACAGCAAAAGCACTCGCAGGGAGTGCACACTATGTAATCTGTAGGTTTGTTGATGCGTACAACGAATACCCTGTCAAGACCCGCTCTGCGTTATATGTACACAAACCGCGGGACAATATTTACTTCGTGATCGATAACATAAGTTGTTAGATGACAGGGCTAGGGCAAGGGAGCGGTGAAGGCATGTTCGTGTTGTTGCGTATAAGCGAGGACGAGGCGATGGATTGTTTTAGGAAAATGTCCTTGCAGCACTTCGGACACGTGGACACGGATCGGGCGCACGACATGCAACAACACCCGTGAGTGCAAGGTTGGAAGATCACGTTCACTGGGTTAGTGGCACACAAGATGCACACGGCCACCTCTGACATCAGATTCATTTTTTTCTTTATTTTTTTTTCGGGGAGCGACTACCTTGTTATTCTCTGTCAGTTTGCTTTTGGATAACGTCCTGATGCTTTTGGATAAGGTCCTGATTCAATGTTTCGGTATTTTTCATCTCTTCTTGAAAGTCCTTCAATTCTGTTATCAATTGTGTTGATCTTTCTTTCTCTGCGATCAGATCGTTAATTTCTTGGGTCAGCCGTGCAATCTCTGCTGTTTGGGTTTCGGTCTTTAATAATTCATTTTTCTATTGTCTGGATTCTGACCATTTTTGAGTCAAATGATATCACTTCAGGTTTTGACCTAATTGTGAATTCAAATGTTGATGAATTTAATTATTTTTTACATTGTCTGGATTTTGCCATTTTGAATTCAGCTGTTGATTACGGTAACGTTTATTTTTTTTTTTCCATTTTCTGGACTCGCCATTTATGGTTTGCAACTCCGTAAAAACAACTTTTATTATATTTATTATATTATTATATTATAAATTCTTTTGAAAACTCAATGAAAAATTCGTTAAGCACCTCGTCGTCATTTCTCTTCGTTAATCACTACACAGGCGCGCAGGTGATTAGTGCATTAACGTCGATCAATGAAATATCGTTAAACGTCTATTTTTGTATCAAAACAGATTTTCAATTTTGTTGTTGTTGTTGAGGGCGTGTGTCGTGCCGACGGCAGTCATATTGATTGGATGGTTGCGCGAACCTATATCCACTCCGCGTCCGGTTCCAAAGCGTCGTCGTCGTTTATCCCATCCCAAAATGCAAAGCCGTGTCTGCGTTGACTGTTTTGCGTTATGTGCAGTACAGCGAAGAGTACGACAACGATTAAAGTAAAAAACAGGATTAAACCAAACATAATTAAGTTCTATAGTGTTCTTTATCCTAAGAATCATATTATCATTTTAATGTATAACCGATAGTATCCTTGTGTGACTGATTAAAACAAAAAGGACAATTGAGAATTTTTTTTATTGGAGTTTTTTTTTTATTGATCAATACATGGCCAAGAGCATCCTTAAATTCCTGAGACGTTGAGACAGCATAGTGGACAGGGCAATAATCTTGACATCTTTATGACCGCTACCCAGAGACTTCAGTAAAAAGCTGTTTTCGATCAACTGTCCCCTGGCTATGCACAACCCGTTGTCCAGAGCCTCGTGGGTTATTTGATCGACGGCCAAATGTTGAGCCACCGATATCCTTGCAGCGCCGAGAGAACTCTCCTCGCATGTGATCCCACTCGCTCTCAACCGGTTCCGCAGTTCTTTCTTCATGTACAGATATACGCTCTGAGCCAGCGTCCGCTTTGACACTTCAGAATCTGTTGGTCAGAATATGTTGGGGTGAATGTGAGGCCTTGTCGTACAGGGCGTCTGATTTTGAATAGTTCGTCTAGTTGTTTGTGACACATATAGACACACCACTGTCGATGTTGTTAGCGGAATCAGACGCCCGCCTCGCACATTCACTTGTCGAGACAAGTCGCACATTCACTTATTTAGGAAAGAGCTGGTGTTCACAAAAACAGAGTTGATTTGGTTTGATAAAATTTATTACACCCATGGGCGACAATCACATTTACATTTATGAAGTGGCAACAAATCAGACTTAGGAATACATATCTTAACTCTCAACTCTCTATCTTAAACATCTGCGGAGGTAGGTAAGAGTTTAACACTTGAATACAGTTGACTCACACATTCACTATGCAATTCGTCTTCTTACACCTAACAGCCACATCTGTTACATCTGAATCTAACACTTGAGTTCAACACTTGAGTTCATAAGAGTTTAACACTTGAGTTCAGTTGACCGTCGAGACAAAGTCACACATTCACTACAGGTATCACAAGAGTTCAGTTGACAGGTACTCGGATGTGTCGTCTTGTTACCCACATCTATTCAGGGCCGGATTTGCCAATAGGCAACATAGGCCATTGGCCTAGGGCCCACTGGTAACTGAGGGCCCACTGGGGTCCTGGGGACTTAAGTTGTGGTGGCCCAATGGTCGAGAGAGAGAGAGAGAGAGAGAGAGAGAGAGAGAGAGAGAGAGAGAGAGAGAGAGAGAGAGAGAGAGAGAGAGAGAGAGAGAGAGAGAGAGAGAGAGAGAGAGAGAGAGAGAGAGAGAGAGAGAGAGAGAGAGAGAGAGAGAGAGAGAGAGAGAGAGAGAGAGAGAGAGAGAGAGAGAGAGAGAGAGAGAGAGAGAGAGAGAGAGAGAGAGAGAGAGAGAGAGAGAATAATGTTCGTTAACCTTCAGCACCTTGACCAAAAATCCACATTCATCAACTTTTGTGTGTCATATTCATTCCACAAAAATTAAATTTACTGACTCACAATGCAGGTTGCTCTTTTGAAACTGCCGCAGTCACCAGACTCGTACTGTGTGTGGCAGGGTTGCCATGTTTGTCCTTTTAAGGACAGTCTGTCCTTTTTTGAGCCTGTTTGTCCTTAAGTTTTCTTGAAAAAGGACAGTCAAAATCTCTCTCACACACAAACAACACACACACAATATAAATATATATATATATATATATATATATATATATATATATATATATATATATATATATATATATATATATATATATATATATATATATATATATATATATACATATATATATATATATATATATATATATATATATATATATATATATATATATATATATATATATATATATATATATATATATATATATATATATATATATAGATGACAAAAGAAATGTATCACTCGAACTCTATTTTCATGTTATATTTTCGTGATGACTAACATTTGTGCTTTCCTAAGGCGATAAAATAGTACTTAGAAACAAAACACATATAAATAAATGCTTTTGAGATCTCGAGCAGTCATTCGAAGTTCTGTTTTGTGCGAAATGCAGAGACCGTTAACGATTTTTTTCACATACGTACTGTTATAATTTTCATCCCTATTCACACATTCGCTTATTGAGAAAAAAGGTTGATTGGTCTCTTCCTACACTACTATGAGGTTTAAATAGGCAAGGAAAGGCTTTAATATCCTCAAAAGCTGTGTTGAAATTATAGCTACTTCTATTGCTGGTGTTAGTCTGTTTAAATTCCCCGCCTTTTGCACGCAGCGTTTGTAAAATAATAAAAACCTCACTGAACTCGCCACTTGTTGAATAAATGATCGTTGAAAAGCAAATGTTGTTGAGAAAATTAACTAGGGAAAAAAAAACTGCTTAAGAGACACCCACTTGAAGACAAACAAAAGAAATATTACAATTTTTACAGAGACGCATTTAGAAACAAAACATGACACTGAAAATAGAGAAAGAAATAGTTACGTCGAGAAAATAGCTTAGAAAATAAAGAATATGGTACAGTGACATGACAAAATACGAGTGTGTAAAGGATGACCAAACATTTTTTATAAGGACTCTTAGAAACAAAACATGGCACAAAAAATGGAAAAAATAACAATAACATCGAGAAATAGGTTAGAAATAAAGGATGTAGTAGAGTGACATGACAAATTACGAGTATATAAAGGATGACCAAACATTTTTCACAAGGACACTCTTAGAAGCAAAGGAAACCAAAGAAAATGCCTAAAAAAATTATATACACAAAATATGCCATAAAAGGAATAATAAACCCCAGAAAAGGCAAGATCAAGAGAATGTAGATGAAATTAGAAGCTTCACGGCGGCCATTATATATATATATATATATATATATATATATATATATATATATATATATATATATATATATATATATATATATATATATATATATATATATATATATATATATATATATATATATATACCCTCCTATTGAAATAGTTAAAGTCGTAGGCAGGAGGAAATACAGATGAATGAAGATTGTTCCAGAGTTTAACAGCGTGAGGGATGAAAGAGTGAAGATGCTGGTTAACTCTTGCATAAGGGATTTGGACAGAATAGGTATGAGCATTAGTAGAAAGTCGAGTGCAGCGGGCTGCGGGAGGGGGAGGCATGCAGTTAGCAAGTTCAGAAGAGCAGTCAGCGTGGAAATATCGATAGAAGATAGAAGAGGCAACATTGCGGCGGAATTTAAGAGGTAGAAGACTATCAGTATGAGGAGGAGCTGATGAGACGAAGAGCCTTTGCCTCCACTCTGTCCAGAAGAGCTGTGTGAGTGGAGCCCCCCACATGAGATGCATACTCCATACGAGGGCGGACAAGGCCCCTGTATATGGACAGCAACTGTACAGGGAGAAGAACTGGCGGAGACAATACAGCACGCCCAGCCTCGAGGAAGCTGATTTAGTAAGAGATGAGATATGCAGGTTCCAGTTGAGATTTTGAGTTAAGGATAGACCGAGGATGTTTAGTGTTGAGGAAGGTGATAGCTGGGTGTTGTCAAAGAATAGGGGAGAGGGGTTGGGAAGATTGTGTCGAGGGGATAGGGGGAGAAACTGTGTTTTGAGGCGTTGAAGGACACCAGGTTCTTCTTGCCCCAATCGGAAATAATAGTAAGGTCTGAGGCTAAGCGTTCTGCAGCCTCCAGCCTTGAGTCGTTAAGTTCCGGAAGTGGGGGTCTTCTATTAAAAGAAGTTGAATAATGCAGAGTGGAATCATCGGCGTAGGAATGGATAGGACAGTTCGTTTTGGAAAGAAGATCATCAATGAACAACACAAAAAGAGTGGGAGATAGGACAGAACCCTGTGGGACACCACTGTTAATAGATTTAGGGGAAGAACAGTGACCGTCTACCACGGCAGAAATAGAACGGTCAGAAAGGAAACTGGAGATAAAGGTACAGAGAGAAGGATAGAAACCGTAGGAGGGTAGTTAAGAAAGCAAAGATTTGTGCCAGACCCTATCAAAAGCTTTTGATATGTCCAGCGCAATAGCAAAAGTTTCACCGAAACGGCTAAAAGAGGGTGACCAAGAGTCAGTTAAGAAGGCTAGGAGATCACCAGTAGAACGCCCCTTGCGGAACCCATACTGGCGATCAGATAGAAGGTCAGAAGTGGAAAGGTGCTTTTGAATCTTACGGTTAAGGATTGATTCAAAAGCTTTAGATAGACAAGAAAGTAAAGCAATAGGACGGTAGTTTGAGGGATTGGAGCGGTCACCCTTCTTAGGTACAGGCTGTGTGAAGGCATACTTCCAGCAAGAAGGAAAGGTAGATGTTGACAGGCAGAGGCGAAAGAGTTTGACCAGGCAGGGTGACAGCACGGAGGCACAGTTTTTAAGGACAATAGGAGGCACTCCATCAGGTCCATAAGCCTTCACATAGAAAACATCATTTTGAAGAATCTTTATAACAGGCATAAAGGAGTAAGAGGGGGGATGAGTAGGAGAAATATGCCCAGAATCGTCCAGAGTGGAGTTTTAGAAAAAGTTTGAGAGAAGAGTTCAGCCTTAGAGATAGATGAGACGGCAGTGTTGCCGTCAGGACTGAGGAGTGGAGGAAAGATGAAGAAGTGAAGTTGGAGGAGATGTTTTGGCTAGATGCCAGAAGTCCCGGGAAGCGTGAGCGAAAGCAAGGTTTTGACATTTGCGATGACTGACGGAGTTTTGGGTTAGTCGGAGAATAGATTTGGCACGATTTCGGGCAGAAATGTAAAGTTCATAATTAGCATTAGTTTGAAGGCTCTGGTATCGTTTGTGAGCTACCTCTCTATCATTGACAGCACGAGAACAAGCGTGATTAAACCAAGGCTTTTTAGCGTGAGGAGTAGAGAAAGAACGAGGAATGTATGCCTCCATTCCAGAGACAATCACCTCTGTGATGCGCTGAGCACACACAGAGTGGTCGGTATCCTGGAAGCAATAATAATTCCTCGGGAAATCGGAAAAGTACATCCTCAGGTCGTCCCACCGAGCTGAAGCAAAATGCCAGAAGCATCGCCTCTTCGGTGGGTCCAGAGGATGTACAGGAGCGATAGGACAGGATGCAGAAATAAGATTGTGATCGGAGGAGCCCAACGGAGAGAACAGTTTGACAGAATAAGCAGAAGGGTTTGAGGTAAGGAAGAGGTCTAGAATGTTGGGCCGATCTCCAAGACGGTCAGGAATACGTGTAGGGTGCTGGACCAACTGCTCTAGGTCGTTGAGGATAGCAAAGTTGTAGGCTTGTTCACCAGGATGGTCAGTGAAAGAGGATGAAAGCCAAAGCTGGTGGTGAACATTGAAATCTCCTAGGATGGAGATTTCAGCGAATGGAGAGTGGGTCAAGATGTGCTCCACTTTAGAATTCAAATAGTCAAAGAATTTTACATAGTTGGTAGAGTTAGGTGAGAGATAAACAGCACAGATGTATTTAGTAATAGAATGACAGTGAAGTCTTAACCAGATGGTGGAAAATTCAGAAGAGTCAAGGTCGTGGGCACGAGAGCAAGTGATGTCGTTGCGCACGTAGGCGCAACATCCAGCTTTGGATTGAAATTTAGGATAGAGATAGTAGGAGGGAACAGAGTAGAGATTGCTCTCAGTAGCCTCAGTAACCTGTGTTTCAGTGAGGAAGAGAAGGTGAGGTTTAGAGGAGGAGAGATGGTGTTCCACAGAATGAAAGTTAGAACGAAGACCGCGAATGTTGCAGAAATTGAGAAGAAAGAGGTTCGAGGAGTTATCAAGACACCTCTCGGGTCGGCAGCCAGAAGGAGTCCTCCTGGGAATTTGTGGTCCCCCAGGCGGGGACTCGAGGCATTGCTTAATTGAGCCATTTTGAAATCTGAATTTTGGGAAAAGGTGTGAGTGTTGTGTGAATGTAGTGTGGTGTGGAAAGAGAGAGGATCTGTCTTTTGAGAGGATGCTGAACTACTCTCTGGTGTTGATGGGACAATAGGGAAACGGTTAGTGAGGTAATGGGAAGGGTCTATGGAGGGCTTCAGCACCCTTCTCACTTCCCATATGTACCTCACCGGGAGTGGCTTGCGCCCGTTCGGTAGGTGTCTTCCTACCTACTCCAGCCACTACTACTACTACTACTACTATTACTACTACTATATATATATATATATATATATATATATATATATATATATATATATATATATATATATATATATATATATATATATATATATATATATATATATATATATATAAATATATTGGCGAGGGGGGGGCCCCCTGATGAGATTTGGCCTAGGGCCCACAAGCAAGTAAATCCGGCCCTGCATCTATTACATCTTACCTCACAGCCACATTTATTACATCTTAACTCTATTCTGACAACACTCCAGGTGTAGCAGCAATAAGAGTACAACTCTTATGTGGTAGCGGACAAGAGTTCTGTTGACAATTGAGACAAAGTCGCACATTCACTAGCAGCAGTCAAGTATGTGCAATTCGTCTTGTTAAACCTCACTTCCTGAGTGGGGTTTGATAATCGTAACCGAAAGGTGCGATTAATCGGTCTATTATAGACGTTAAGAGTGTGTGATGGGTTTGACCTTCTTTCAACATCATGATGATGTCGTACAACGCCATTGAAAAATTCAACAAGTAAAATGCAAAGCATGCCTGGCTAGCTCCGTTTTTACGTTCTTTGAATTTTAGAAAAGGTGAAGTATCGCCGAAAATAGGTCGACGTCTCTTTACTAAGAGAGACGTTCTTCTCGCTGCTGTAATTTGAAAAGAGTATGCTCGCAAGTATCCGCTCTGCTGCGTTGACTTTTAACATGATCCTACAAGTGTTTACACACTCCTTCAAATTTTTGAGACTCCTCACCGTTGATTTGTAAAAGGAAACGTTGCTAGAAAAAGAGAAATAAATATTCTGAACCGCGTCTACGGCCTCGTTGAAATATAGTTCTGTCATCGTTTTTTTTATCAGAGTTATCATCGCCGATCGATGCCTTCCATGCCTTCATACACTCTTCGATGTTTTTGACCAAAACTATTATTTTCTTATTTTCATCTTCGTTATGAGGAATCCTCAGACTTTTCTGACTTGTCACTTTGTCTCAGAGAATGCTGCAGATGTTGTGTGAATATGAGACTGTGTGTCAGTGGTAAACGTATTCTGAATACTATACGTGTTGTTGCATGACTTAAACCCTCAAGAGTTGGTGGTGAATGCGAGACTTTGTGTCAGCTGTAGACGGATTCTGAATACTATTGTGTGACCTGCGTGATTCTGAATACAAATCTTACTTTGTCTCAGAGTTGGATCAAATGCGTTGCAGATGTTGCTAGTTGTGTGAATGCGAGACTTTATGTCAGCAGTAGACTGAGTGTTTCTAGCATGTGTGAATACTTTTGGGTCACAAGGATTTGAATACACTTGGGTACACATTTATAATTTTTATTTAACACACATAAGAGATACATGTGAGATATAGACATTCGTTACATAATACAATGTTTACGAATCTCTTTCGCCAAAGAGTCAACAACACTGACGACTATCGGCCAGTGAAGTGAAGACGACGAATTAATTAACTTTTTAAACGGTTAATTAAAACGTAATACTCATTTCTCTGACGGATAGTGAAACAGTGTAATTGACCACAAGTTTTACAATTCACAGCTGCTTTAAAAATTGAAACAACTGCGTGTCGTATACATACAAACACTTGGTTTCGTCGATCCCAATCACATCTGGATGACGGACACGAACACAACGAAAATTTCGTAACAGGTTCCCTACAGGCCATACAGCTCAACGATAACGGAAAGACGAAACATGTTTGACTCTTCGCTCTTAACATTGCTCTACAAATTCGAAGAGTCTATTCAACACTTTGTATTTGCCGGACGTGACAGATTCAATTGGCGTAGGGCAGTCTAAACTATCGGTCGCTCTCACATTTGCACTGTGTGTATTTGCACTGTGTGTATTTGCACTGTTTGTATTTACACTGTGTGTATTTGCACTGTGTGTATTTGCACTTTGTATTTACACTGTGTGTATTTGCACTGTGTGTATTTGCACTGTGTGTATTTGCACTGTGTGTATTTGCACTGTGTGTATTTGCAGTACTGTGTGTATTTGCAATGTGTGTATTTGCATCGTGTATTCATTACTTTTAACATTTCACGTTCTAAAGTTTTCGGAATCGATATCAGTTCTTGGAGATTCATAAATGTAGAAGCAAATATCGTTGATGATAACGGTGACAGATACTTAAAAATTAAGTACGGTGTTGACAATGTCATTTCGACTGCAGTTGATATAACCATAACTAGTTCGTTCAAATTAATTGTGATTTATACGGAAGACAACATAGTCTAAAACTCACTGTCCCTGTACCTACCAGTCTTTTTTTTTCCAGAATTACCCCAACCACCCGTCGTCTTCTGATACGGCGGCGACGTTGCGTAATTTCCCGCAAGCAGCAAATTCAACCTCCCGGTGCAATACCAAGATTAAAAGAATTACAGATAACAAAAAAATAATGCTTATTAAAAGAATTGCACACACGCCAGGATATCTCATCACTAGAAACTAAAAAAATCTGAATGATTTTTTGGATCATTTAAAAAATAATACCAGATTCGTTCAGCGTTGTTATTTGCCAAAATGCAATACGATTTTACATTATTCTATTTGTTTTTTGTATATATTTTTTTATACACATTTACATTATTTAGTGTGTATCTTGCATATATATATTTTATACAAATTTACGTTATTTTAAGTGTATTTGTTGATATATTTTCATTCAAATTAACATTATTTGATGTGTATTTTGTATATGTATTTCAAAACAAATTTTCCTAATTTTATGTGTATTTTTTGTATTTCTTTTCATACAAATTTAAATTATGTTTGTGTATTTTTGTATATAGTTTTATACAAATTTAGGTAATTTTATGTACGCATTTACATTATTTAATATGTGTTTTGTATATATATTTTTATGCAAATTTACTTTATTTGATGCCAGAATACATCTCCTGTCTCTCTTGTTTTTGTAGAACCTTCGCTGTATGTGTTGGTGGTAGCGAGTGTTCTAAGTGCTAATCGGTTCACGGATAGAGAAAATCATATCCGCCAGGGTTGCTTTATTAGACAAAACTTACACAGCTCATCACGACAAGGACAACACATAGGATAGGTGTTTGTTTGTGTATGCGTTTGTGTGAATGTTGTTTGTGTAGGTTAACATTTAAGTGTTGGTGTATGTGTGGAACAATGTGTAACGGTGGACAACAAGAGAACGTGGACGGACAGTCAAAGGTAAACGAATACAAGGAAAGTTAACGATGAAGACGCGACATGACAGACTGGCAGACACAATGACGATGGACATTACATGAAAACACTGAGAATCTTAGTCTCTCTTTGCAGCACCCCATTTTCTTGTCACTGAGGGGAAGGAACACTGAATTTGAGCGGTGACTGCTACATATGTTGAAGATCTTGAAGAAGTAGTCGGTCTGTTTGATGTGTATCAGATGCGTCCCATCCATGTAGAAGATTCCAAAGTAAAACTGCTGCAGTTTCGTGTCGTCGTTGGGGACAAATTGCCTATTCCAGACATTGTAGAAATGATCGAAAGAGAGTCCTACACCAAGCAGAAAATCGTGATCGATGTTAAACATGTACCTTTCGCTGTGCTCGAAACCCGACACGGCCAATTCACGTTGCAGGTAACCGACTATGTTGTACACTTTGTTTCTAGTCAGTTGGTCTAACATTTCTTTAAATTCGAAGTAGAATCTTTTGAAAAATATTGAATCTGGTTTTATCGACAATAGTGCATCTTCCTCTTGTTCATTTCGTTCCGATTCAATCAGGAAGACAGAGTGTGTAACACTGGAACCGCTAGGCACCTTAAACATTTTCACATTTCTCTTGGCGAGAACAATAATTTTATATGGAGTATGTCTGGGCCAGAAATGTCTAGCGAAGTCTACGAAAATTACATGTTAGCGTTCCCAAAAAAAACAGTGAATCAAATCAACAAAGGAGACAAAAAGAATCGGTCGGTCCTGTCTCGAAAGTTTAATACGGTTCCTGGAAATAACAACGAATACCCTGTCAAGACCCGCTCTGCGTTATATGTACACAAACCGCGGGACAATAGTTGCTTCGTGATCGATACTAAAAACGTTAACGAGAGGGTTGTCGTTATTTCCACAGCATAAATGTCACTAACTTCTTGTAGGTGCTTGGCACTCATGAAGAAATTCGAAGAACTCATCACAGACAGCAGTAGAAAGAGAAAGATAAAAGTTGAGTTCAGAATCGTATCTTAACTATATTCTGTTCTATCTGAATCTGTTCGCAGCAACTCTCTAGTTGTGTGTGACATTTGCATGGGTCTCTCTGCGCGCATGCAATTGTAAGTTAAGTCTTCCTTGTCGTCAACAGATTCCAGACAATCGTCAATGCAACTCTACACAAGACATGTATCTCTAAATCTTGCATAAGTCGAGGCGCTTAGTGCGTCGCCTCTTCTTCCCGGTGGCATCTGTCTTACCCTCGGTCTTCCGACGGCGCCCTTTTTTGTTGGCTCGTCTAATTGTCAAAGCTGCCATCGTCGATTAACTTTGACCAGATAAATATTTAGAATTCGTCGCAGACGGCAGAGTGATTCCTCGGGTGTTAGAGTGATTCTTCGGGTGTTTGGCTCTCTTGCTTTTTCCTAATTTATTTGTAGGTCTTCAACAATACCGGCTGGTCACATTACTTTTTATTCCGTCTTGTGTGCAGAACAGGTGTGTAAATGTGCGTGTTTTGGATTTACAAAGTCGACTTTAAAAACAAAAAGAGGAGGAGAATGGTAGGATTCTTTACGAAATATTACCAGATTAAAGATGTAGCTGCACATGACGGTATCCGTACAAGGCGTATCTATCGAGTCACCTCAAATTCTATCCAAAATAAATTCGGATCGATCTAAGTTAGACCCCTTTTTCAACTAAATTACAGTTGATAAAAATACGGTCTTCGGCGTAACGCTATTTAAGATCATCAAAAATATTAACTTGGACACCGCATTGTGAACCACCAATAAAAATAGAGTCTAGGCGTGAGTCCAAATTAAGTTCGACTCAAATTAAGTTCGGTCTACATTACAGACGAAGTCACGCATTCACATTTACAGACGAAGTCACGCATTCACCAACGTCTCAGAATTGGTCTACATTGCAGACAAAGTCACGCATTCACCAACGTCTCAGAATTGGTCAGGAACGTCGACTCACATGACAAAGCTAACGTGACGTATCCAACACCAACAGATTATGAATAGGAGATCATAATCTCAGTGTGCAGTGTCACATAATCTCCTCAATATATAAATTCACTTGTCGTTGTCGTTTACTCAGCCACATCTATTACATCTTAACTCTAGAGGTAGGAAAGAGTATTACATCTTAACTCTATTTTGGGATCTTGATATTTTGAGATCAAGTAAGAGATAGCACGAGGTGAACGCTAGCTCGAGTGGGGTCCAACATCTGACGATTTCGTTTCAAGAAAACAGCTAGGAAGAGAAGCAGATCGGTGTCGTTGTGAATTTCAAAAGACATTTGATGACTGTTGAACAGGTTGAAGCAATCGAATCCCGATTTGTCAAAACAAGTAAAGAAAGAGTCGGTGTCTGTTCTTACGGTCATGCCGACTGTTGTGGCTGTGGATTTAATATTGGCAACGGCTCTGTAGAACTGTTCGAAATTACCGTTGTTGACCAGTCTGGTAAAACATCTCTTCCATTCTTCTGTACAACGGCGATGATACCGTTCCAAGACATCTGAAGGACGGATAAAAAGACTGTCGATTTTGGTAATGTGTTCGTAAAATTTATTATTATTAAACAACAAAATATTTTCGTTGATGTTGATTTGATCCATCTTGGAATTGACTGTGCGGTAGTCGGTCACGACCGAATCTCGAATCTCGGTGACTACTCCAAGGCAATTCAATTATTTCGCTGTTATTTCCACGAACCGTATTAAACTTTCGAGACAGGACCGACCGATTCTTTTTGTCTCCTTTGTTGATTTGATTCACTGTTTTTTTTGGGAACGCTAACATGTAATTTTCGTAGACTTCGCTAGACATTTCTGGCCCAGACATACTCCATATAAAATTATTGTTCATCACAGTACTGAATCGAACATCGAGAAAAGGCAATTGTGTCTTATCTTCAGAGTTATTAGGCAGGTTGTTCGAAATGTCAATCCCGCCGTTGATATACACGCTTTTTCCGTTGTTTTTTTTATTTGTATTACTCTATTCCTAATATCGTCAGCAGTAGGTTCTCCAGTAATGTCAAATTGCAGATTTCTGAATATTGTGTATACTTCCGCTTCCAAGAAAGATCAACACATGCGTCAAGCAGTCAAGTGCTCAGATGTGCAATTCGCCTTCCTGTTACAATTTAGCATCTCAAATCAAATCTTAACTCTATTCTGAATCCATGAGTTCAGTTGACCGTCAAAACAAAGTCACACATTCACTAGCAGGGGTCAGGTGCTCGGATGTGCAATTGTTACACCTCACAGCCGCTCGGATGTGCAATTGTTACACCTCACAGCTACACTCTCAGCCACATTTATTACATCTTAACTCTAGAGGTAGGAAAGAGTGTTACATCTTAACTCTATTTTGGGATCCAACATTGATCTCGACATCAATTGTGCAGTTATCGACATGTAGCAGCTCGGATGGGCACGACATCTTTTTGCAAACGAACAGATGAGACAAAGTCACACATTCACTAGCAGCAGTCAGGTACTCTGATGTGCAATTCGTCTTGTTACACCCATAACATCTGAACTCTAGCAATTCGTCTTGTTAGTTGTCGACATGTCACGACATCGTCTTCTTACACCTCACAGTCTACTACATCTCCACATCTACTACATCTTAACTCTAAGTAAATGTGTGACTTTGTTTCAACAGTCAACTGAAATTCTACTATATGTACATAACCCGAGATTCATGTACATAACCCGAAATGAATCTTATCTTCTCACTTGGTTGCATTGCTTACACCTCTCAGCCACATCTACTACAGAGGTAGGTAAGCTATGCGCACGAGAGTTCAGAGTGGCGGAGGTAGGTAAGAGTTCAACACTTGCTACACCTCACAGCCTACTGCTTAACTCTATTCTGAATCTTATCTTCTCAATTAGTTGTACAGGTAGGTAAGCTATGCTCACGAGAGTATGTACATAACCCGAAATGAATCTTATCTTCTCACTTGGTTGCATTGCTTACACCTCTCAAGACGCTAAAATTAATGAAATAAGTTTATTTAGTCAAGAGTTAGCCGATTCTACAAAGAAACACATGGATGAATTACAAAATCAACAAACTAAACACGAAGAAGAAAAATCTGAATTAAGGAAAGAAATTGAAAAGTCATCTGTCAAAGTACAACAAATAATGACGATATACAAAGATGTAGATAAGAAATTCTTAGAAGTTAAGGCAAATATACGAAAGATAATCCAAGAGAAAGACCGACTGAACGCAGAATTATCTGAAAATAAAAACAAGATCGATCTTATGCAAAATGAATACGAACAACTCCAACAACGTAATAACGAATTAGATACAGAGAATGATCAATTCAAACAAGAGTTGACTCAAAATAAAACTCTACTCCTACAAGAGACACCAATGAGAGATAGACTCCAGCAAGATGTCACTCGCCTCCAGCAAGAGAAAACTGCTCTCGAAACCCAACTGAGTGAAAAGAGTAATGACTTATCGATATTACTGAAAAAACAAGAAGACGAAATTATACGGTTGAACAAACAAATTGAGGATATGACCACAGAGAACAAATCCTCCCAGGAAATACTAGCAGCTGAAACCGCACGTGCAAATGCATTGCAAGTAACTAACCTGACGTTATCAAGCTCTAACGAAGAATTGAATAAGATTGCGAAAACCGTGATTGACAAAGATTCAGAAATCAACCGGTTAAAAAGACCAAATTAATGAAAACAGGAAAAATATCGAAGAGTCTAACCAAAATACCGAAACCCAAACACCAGAGATTGCACGGCTGACCCAAGAAATTAACGATCTGATCGTAGAGAGAGAAAGATCAACACAATTGATAACAGAATTGAAGGTCTTTAATGAAGAGATGAAAAAGACCGAAACATTGAATCAGGACCTTATATAAAAGCATCAGGACGTTATCCAAAAGCAAAAAGAAGATATTGAACTGTTAAACCAACAAATTCAGAATATGATCATAGAGAACGAATCCTCCAAGGAGATAATCACGAAGTCACGCATTCACCAACGTCTCAGAATCGGTCTACATTACAGACGAAGTCACGCATTCACATTTACAGACGAAGTCACGCATTCACCAACGTCTCAGTATTGGTCTACATTGCAGACAAAGTCACGCATTCACCAACGTCTCAGAGTTGGTCTACATTTGTAAGCAAATGATAAATGATAAAAATGATAACTAGCTGCAATTTAGAAACAACTCGTTTCCAAACCTTATAACTAACTTAAAAATCTATAGCCAGGAGAAACAACGGTTTCAAAGCAAACTTAAAAACTATGCAATGAAACAACTCGTTTCAAAGCAACTTAAAACTATACAATGAAACAACTCGTTTCAAAGCAAACTTAAAACTATACGATGAAACAACTCGTTTCAAAGCAAACTTATAAACTATTGCATTGAAGTCAAGCAGCAAACTTAGTTAATCTGGATTTTTTGTTTTATGCAATGTCTAATTATTGTAATAACTTTGTTGTAATATTGATTCCTTGATTTGTCAAGCCTTTTTGTCGGATGAAAACGTGTAGTGTAGAATTTGTGAAGATCGTCGTGGATAGTTTATAGACTCCGCCGCCCAGCGCCTGCAAACGTTCGTCCAATCGATAACTATTCTTAATGTCAACCATCACAAATATTGCAGACAAAGTCACACATTCACCAATGTCGCAGAAGCGGTCTACATTGCGCATTCACCAACGTCTCAGAATTGGTCTATATTGAAGACAAAGTCACGCATTCACCAACGTCTCAGAATTGGTCTACATTGCAGACAAAGTCACGCATTCACCAATGTCTCAGAATCGGTCTACATTGCAGACAAAGTCACGCATTCACCAATGAAAGTTGTCTACAGTGTATTTCATTTACACTCTAAGGGGTACTATTATACATTCAATTCTACTTTTTCAGGAGTTACTATTATAAATTCAATTTTGTTTTTTTCATGCTACTCAGAATCGGTCGATATATAAGACAAAGTCAACCATTCGTGTGCTTTTCAGGGGGTACTAATATAAATTCATTTGAACTCTTGCCTATGAGTATTTGAAGATAAGATGTTTTATTTTGAGTCAACTCTTGTTTGAATTGATCATTCTCTGTATCTAATTCGTTATTACGTTGTTGGAGTTGTTCGTATTCATTTTGCGTAAGATCGATCTTGTTTTTATTTTCAGATAATTCTGCGTTCAGTCGGTCTTTCTCTTGGATTATCTTTCGTATATTTGCCTTAACTTCTAAGAATTTCTTATCTACATCTTTGTATATCGTCATTATTTGTTGTACTTTGGCAGATGACTTTTCAATTTCTTTCCTTAATTCAGATTTTTCTTCTTCGTGTTTAGTTTGTTGATTTTGTAATTCATCCATGTGCTTCTTTGTAGAATCGGCTAACTCTTGACTAAATAAACTTATTTCATTAATTTTAGCGTCTTGAGAGGTGTAAGCAATGCAACCAAGTGAGAAGATAAGATTCATTTCGGGTTATGTACATACTCTCGTGAGCATAGCTTACCTACCTGTACAACTAATTGAGAAGATAAGATTCAGAATAGAGTTAAGCAGTAGGCTGTGAGGTGTAGCAAGTGTTGAACTCTTACCTACCTCCGCCACTCTGAACTCTCGTGCGCATAGCTTACCTACCTCTGTAGTTGATGTGGCTGAGAGGTGTAAGCAATGCAACCAAGTGAGAAGATAAGATTCATTTCGGTTTATGTACATGAATCTCGGGTTATGTACATATAGTAGAATTTCAGTTGACTGTTGAAACAAAGTCACACATTTACTTAGAGTTAAGATGTAGTAGATGTGGAGATGTAGTAGACTGTGAGGTGTAAGAAGACGATGTCGTGACATGTCAACAACTAACAAGACGAATTGCTAGAGTTCAGATGTTATGGGTGTAACAAGACGAATTGCACATCAGAGTACCTGACTGCTGCTAGTGAATGTGTGACTTTGTCTCATCTGTTCGTTTGCAAAAAGATGTCGTGCCCATCCGAGCAACTGACTGCTGCTACATGTCGATAACTGCACAATTGATGTCGAGATCAATGTTGGATCCCAAAATAGAGTTAAGATGTAATACTCTTTCCTACCTCTAGAGTTAAGATGTAATAAATGTGGCTGAGAGTGTGGCTGTGAGGTGTAACAATTGCACATCCGAGCGGCTGTGAGGTGTAACAATTGCACATCCGAGCACCTGACCCCTGCTAGTGAATGTGTGACTTTGTTTTGACGGTCAACTGAACTCATGGATTCAGAATAGAGTTAAGATTTGATTTGAGATGATAAATTGAAACAGGAAGGCGAATTGCACATCTGAGCACTTGACTGCTTGACGCATGTGTTGATCTTTCTTGGAAGCGGAAGTATACACAAAATTCAGAAATCTGCAATTTAACATTACTGGAGAACCTACTGCTGACGATATTAGGAATAGAGTAATAAAAAATAAAAAAAACAACGGAAAAAGCGTGTATATCAACGGCGGGATTGACATTTCGAACAACCTGCCTAATAACTCTGAAGATAAGACACAATTACCTTTTCTCGATGTTCGATTCAGTACTGTGATGAACAATAATTTTATATGGAGTATGTCTGGGCCAGAAATGTCTAGCGAAGTCTACGAAAATTACATGTTAGCGTTCCCAAAAAAAAAAACAGTGAATCAAATCAACAAAGGAGACAAAAAGAATCGGTCGGTCCTGTCTCGAAAGTTTAATACGGTTCTTGGAAATAACAGCGAAAGAATTGAATTGCCTTGGAGTAGTCACCGAGATTCGAGACTCGGTCGTGACCGACTACCGCACAGTCAATTCCAAGATGGATCAAATCAACATCAACGAAAATATTTTGTTGTTCAATAATAATAAATTTTACGAACACATTACCAAAATCGACAGTCTTTTTATCCGTCCGTCAGATGTCTTGGAACGGTATCATCGCCGTTGTACAGAAGAATGGAAGAGACGTTTTACCAGACTGGTCAACAACGGTAATTTCGAACAGTTCTACAGAGCCGTTGCCAATATTAAATCCACAGTCACAACAGTCGGCATGACCGTAAGAGCAGACACCGACTCTTTCTTTACTTGTTTTGACAAATCGGGATTCGATTGCTTCAACCTGTTCAACAGTCATCAAGTGTCTTTTGATATTCACAACGACACCGATCTGCTTCTCTTCCTAGCTGTTTTCTTGAAACGAAATCGTCAGATGTTGGACCCCACTCGAGCTAGCGTTCACCTCGTGCTATCTCTTACTTGATCTCAAAATATCAAGATCCCAAAATAGAGTTAAGATGTAATACTCTTTCCTACCTCTAGAGTTTAGATGTAATAGATGTGGCTGAGTAAACGACAACGACAAGTGAATTTATATATTGAGGAGATTATGTGACACTGCACACTGAGATTATGATCTCCTATTCATAATCTGTTGGTGTTGGATACGTCACGTTAGCTTTGCCATGTGACCAATTCTGAGACGTTGGTGAATGCGTGACTTTATCTGCAATGTAGACCAATTCTGAGACGTTGGTGAATGCGTGACTTCGTCTGTAAATGTGAATGCGTGACTTCGTCTGTAATGTACACCGAACTTAATTTGAGTCGAACTTAATTTGGACTCACGCCTAGACTCTATTTTTATTGGTGGTTCACAACGCGGTGTCCAAGTTAATATTTATGATGATCTTAAATAGCGTTACGCCGAAGACCGTATGTTTATCAACTGTAATTTAGTTGAAAAAGGGGTCTAACTTAGATCGATCCGAATTTATTTTGGATAGAATTTGAGGTGACTCGATAGATACGCCTTGTACGGATACCGTCATGTGCAGCTACATCTTTAATCTGGTAATATTTCGTAAAGAATCCTACCATTCTCCTCCTCTTTTTGTTTTTAAAGTCGACTTTGTAAATCCAAAACACGCACATTTACACACCTTTTCTGCACACAAGACGGAATAAAAAGTAATGTGACCAGCCGGTATTGTTGAAGACCTACAAATAAATTAGGAAAAAGCAAGAGAGCCAAACACCCGAAGAATCACTCTAACACCCGAGGAATCACTCTGCCGTCTGCGACGAATTCTAAATATTTATCTGGTTAAAGTTAATCGACGATGGCAGCTTTGACAATTAGACGAGCCAACAAAAAAGGGCGCCGTCGGAAGACCGAGGGTAAGACAGATGCCACCGGGAAGAAGAGGCGACGCACTAAGCGCCTCGACTTATGCAAGATGTAGAGATACATGTCTTGTGTAGAGTTGCATTGACGATTGTCTGGAGTCTGTTGACGACAAGGAAGTCTTAACTTACAATTGCATGCGCGCAGAGAGACCCATGCAAATGTTACACACAACTAGAGAGTTGCTGCGAACAGATTCAGATAGAACAGAATATAGTTAAGATACGATTCTGAACTCTGTAGTGTGTGACACTTTCAAGATGTATAGTATTGGTGCTTGTCTGAAATCTGTTAGACTCTTCTACGACTCGTCGTTCGTCGAGATCCATTCTATCGATCCTCTGTCTGATCAAATCGAGGTTGGCGACACACATGCCTGTCTCGTCCTTTACGCAAGCCCGACGACGCGACGAGAAAGTGCCAAAGGCGAGTCGATGTCCGATATTTCATTCTCATCTCGTTCCGACGACACATTAGTCAAGTACGGTTTGACTGGCGAAACAATAGAATACAAAACCGATCATCTCATAGTACACTCAGCTTTGGTCATGTAATTGGTCATGTAATAAAATCTGAACGTTAATTATTGTTTTATTTGTCTTACTTATCTTAAAAATTAAAACATGTGGTGGTGTATGTGTGTTCTGCTGCTTGTGTGTCTGGTCAGCTAATCGACATCAGCGATAAAACAACAGAAGAAGATTCCGTCGTACCCAGTGTCAAGAAGATACTGCAGTCTAAATTGGTTGCGAGGTAGGTAAGAGTTCAAAGCAGTCAAGTGCTCAGATGTGCAATTCGCCTTCCTGTAATTGTTACACCTCACAGCCACATCTTAACTCTCAGCCACATGGCTGAAGCACGGGAGTCTACTGTGTCAACGGACGTGAATAGAACGCTGCAAGATTTGACAAATGCTGTCAGGACAATTATTAATATCGTGTACGACAGTATTAATGTTGAAGTATTACTGTCCGACTTACTAAAGTACAATCCCGATCAGGATACAATGATCTTGATAGAGCAGTTGCGTACACAGCTGCGATCTGCATTCGATTCAGATGAAACCAAAATTAACATTATAAGATCATACAACGTGCTGAAGCAAATATACGATTCTTTGGTAGAAAAAGATAGGTTGAAAAAAAAATATAACAATATAAAAATTAAACAACTTCTCAACGCCATTAATCCTCATCTTAACAACAACAACAGAATTAAGAAACACTTGTTGGACAAATACAAAATTTCCAATCAGAATTGGTTAATGTTTTTGAGAACAAACAGAGGGGACGGTAACGGAGATTACGAGATGTCAGATGCGAATGACACGTCTACAGAAGCCGTTCAGAAATTGATCGCATTATTCCAACCTATATTTCCTAACACGGGTAATGTTGACGAACCCGTCGCCGATCAATTATTGAATCTGCAAGTAGTCGCGTCCGATTTAGAATCTGTCGTTACAGCGTTTGAATTGAATGCCGATGCTGGTCTCGAACGAAAAGTCCAACACAGAGACGTCGTCGTCATGCCTCGTACACCTGAATCCTCACGTGTTCGAGATGCACTTCATCAACTGGAAGAAAATTCCAATCTTCACGTGTCTACACAACATGGTGTCGTTCGCAGCACTTTCAAGAAATTAAATCGGAGAACAAATTTCTGTCCCGTCGGGTTGCTTCCAAGTGTTCATCGCAACGCCAAATTGAAATTCCTGAAACATCCTGAATTTATATTTAGTAATGCTCTCAAAATGTTGTTCGAATGTCGCTTCATGAATGGTATTCTATTCAGAATATGTTAAGACTAACTCTTAAGACTTTGCTTTGTTGAAGAATCTCTGTAGGAGTTCTGATCAGAGCCGACGTACCTGCATCCTAAATGGCGTCTGACCGATGAAGCCAAACGACGTCTCACCGATTTCAACTTCTTACGACAGTTTCCTGTCCTCAACATTCTCAATGCGTACGTTATCGATTTGAAACGATTGTCGATGATATCTTGTACGTTGGCATAGACTTCTTCGTCGGTGTGGAATGTGATGACGGCGGTTGTTGCTTGCCCCGGGGAAGAACATATTTTTTTGGGGGGGGGTTCGGGCAGCTCGGCGTCATCGCGTTCTTCTCTTGTTCGTTTAGGTCGTTCTGATGACGTGCTTTGATCGTCGACCTCTTCTACTTCTTCTTTCTCCTCCTCGAAAATGTGATCGAGAGTCGGAAACATGACCAGGGGCTACAACGGCAGAGAAATTCCTATAACGAATATTTCATTTAGTATGTTGTCGAGACAGTGGTTGAAGTTCACCACGGCGCGTTCAAAGTTATTAACTACGACATACACGGAACAAAATGAGTTAAGAAGAGGTTCTAGTTCTTCTTCTTCTAGGTTTTTGTTATTGACAATCAGATTTATACTGTAATCGAGCATGCTGTGCAAGCTCCTGAGCGGGGCTTGATAATCGTAACCGAAAGGTGCGATTAATCGGTCTATTATAGGGGGTGTTAATGACACACAATAAACAACGAGCGAAAAGCTGTGACGTAAGCTATCAATCGGCGTCGTTATCGACACATGCCAAAACATGAGCGTTATCTTAATCACACAGGAAGCAACGTGCGAGTATGCTATAGGGAAAGCTTTACCTTTTCCGAGACACATCAAGAAATTGTTTTTGTTCCCAAAACACTCGTTGCCGAAGGACAACAATGCAATTGTTGCCGAATGAGTGCACCATGTAATGAAATAAAAAAAACTAAGAAAGGAAAATGGTTTTTATTCACACCCAATCTGTAAAACTACACGTCAAGAACTTTTACCTGACAATGCATTACATACAACCACCGGAAGAGGATGAGGACGACGAAGACGAAAGTTAAAACAGCAAAAGAGTGTAAATTGTTTCGCACTGCTGCAACCTTACACTCAATATAATGTCTCTTGCTGAACAATAAAACTTTTCAACTCCTTTAATTTTTAATTGTTCTTGAGGACGGTACGTGTGTTCTTTATCAAGATTACGTTCTTTATCAACTTGCCTTTACACAATATGTGTTCTTTATCAACTTGCTGATGGTGCACAATATGTGTTCGTTCTTTATCAGATGAAACTTGCAACCTTACACTATTACACGTCTCTTGTTGAACAATAAAACTTTTCAAAGCTTCAATTCATTTATTTTGTAATTGCTTGGATACAGTTCTCTTAACCAAACCTAATGAGTCTTTACTAGATAATAAGCATCTTTTTCCCAAGCTAACATTTGCAACGTACTCGGTCTAGACTTCACAATGCAACTCTCTAATTTTCTTGCATTTTTTTTTAAATTCCAGTTGTTGATTATTGAATTCGGCTTCGTAAAACTCTTTAACTTGATTAAGGATTGTTAAGCAATGCAACTGCATCGACAAGGTCTCACATTCACCAAAGTTGTGTCATGTGAGTCGACGTTTCAATCCCTACACTCCGCTGTTAGGTAGGCAAGAGTTCAACTTACATACCAAAGTCTAGACCGAGTACGTTGCAGATGTTACAGTTGTGTTAGAGTTGAATAGAGAGTTGAGATGTAATGTAGTTAACTCAGAATCTTATCTGACACTGACAGACACCACGAATCTGTTCGCACAGATTGAACAGATTCTGAATAGTGTTGATTGTACTAGACTTCTTAACTCACCTTATCATAACTCACCACCAAAGTCTAGACCGAGTACGTTGCAGATGTTACAGTTGTGTTAATGTGTGACTTTGAGTCGGCGTTAGACGGATTGTGAACTCTTGCCTACGAGTCTTACTTTTTACTTTGTCTACGTAATTGTATCCAACGTGCAACGTACTCCGAGGTGACCCATCACACTGTCGACCATAATTTTGGTTATTTCTTGAGAAAGGTTTGCAATGATATCCAATTCCTTTCCGCTCACCACTATCATTAAACGACATAGTAGACATTTCATAATCTTCTCGAAATCGTTTTTGAGAAAAGACATGATATCAGAAATCGGAATATCCTTCGGTCCTTGACCGTTAGGAGGGTCGACCGCTGCTGCTGCTGCTGCTGCTGCTGCTGCTTCGCCGCTGTTCGTTTTCCTCTCGCTGTTAAACAAATTCTGAACGTTGGTCACACGACGAGAGAGACTTTCCTGCGAACCGAAATTCGTCATGAACGCCTTCAGAATGTTAGTCTTAGCAGCGTTCGGATGTCGGAGAGACTTTTCCTTTACGACGTCGTCATCTTCCTCGTCCAACTCAAATGCATTGTCATTGGGAATAAAAACAATTGGGTGTGAAGAGTGTATGTAATGCATTGTCAGGTAAAAGTTCTTGACGTGTAGTTTTACAGATTGGGTGTGAATAAAAACCATTTTGCTTTCTTAATTTTTTTATTTCATTACACGGTGCACTCATTCGGCAACAAGTGCATTGTTGTCCTTCGGCAACGAGTGTTTTGGGAGCAAAAACAATTTCTTGATGTGTCTCGGAAAGACCTAAGATGCCACCATGACACGACATGATGTGAGTAAACTAAAACATTCTGTAAATTCTTATTTTTATTTATTACACATAATCATTGCAATGCTTCTTTTTCTTCTTAGAAAATCAATCTTGTCAGGAGAGTTCATCTAATGTTTACTTGTTCATGACGGACGGTTTAGGAATCTGTCGACGTGTAGAACAAAGTCTCCGATTCACTCTGTCGTTCATAGCCAGACGTTCACCACCAGCCGAAGAAGACCTAAGATGCCACCATGACACGACAGAAGAATAAACTAAAACAATCTGTAAATTCTTATTTTTATTTATTACACATAAGCATTGCAATGCTTCTTCTTATCTTGTCAGTTAAACATATTTTTCTTGTCTGCGTCATTTAGAGAGGTAATTTTATCGTCTTTAGAAATATGTCTGAAGAGAATGTTGTTCAAAACGAACGACACGAAGAGACCGCGTTGCATGAGACTCGAGCTCAAAACATTTCGACGTAATCATTTTTAAGGAAGTTGATGAGCACATTCGCCGCCACGTGCAGGTGGGACCTGATGCCGTTCGCGGCCAGCAAGTGATCGTGCATGATCACGTGCAACACAATTCTGGAAACGTCAGTTGTAACATCACAGGTTTTAACGAAAAAATTAAAACAAATCTTCCATCGATACTCGATAATTTAGTGTACCAGACGATCGTTCAAAATAAAATATATCCCTTCACGGTCGATATAACGTCATTCAAACTTGTAAAATCGGTATCTATTCCAGACACGATAATGTATTACAGTGACGACGCCATGAAGGAGTATCTCGTAGATTTCAATACGCGACTCGAACACACATTGTATAACAACATCAATAACAGTGTGACCAAATCTAAATTTTTAAAATTGATCTACACTAAGTTCGAGTACGATTTGAAAAATATTAATTTGATGCACAATGTAGTTCTTAAGTTTAGAACTTACGCTAATAATTTAACAGACGATATAAAATTTAGCGAAGTGCCTCGCGTGTTAGGTATCATTACGACTATTGCATTCTCCGTTCTTCAAGTCGTGGTTCCAAGAGTTCAACTTACATACCAAAGTATAGACCGAGTACGTTGCAGATGTTACAGTTGTGTTAGAGTTGAATAGAGAGTTGAGATGTAATGTAGTTAACTCAGAATCTTATCTGACACTGACAGACACCACGAATCTGTTCGCACAGATTGAACAGATTCTGAAAAGTGTTGATTGTACTAGACTTCTTAACTCACGTGTTGTTGTTGCAAGCTGGAAGAAGAAAGGATGTGACTCACGTGATAAGATGAAATGTCAAGTGTTTATTCTACATGTGTGTGAATGTGTTTATTCTACATGTGTGTGAATGCTGAGATGTGTACTAATTTTTAAGATGTAATTTTTAAGATGTTGAATGTGTACTAAATTTTAAACTTACAGTTGTAAACGAACTCTTCCTGTTGAACCTCTTCCTGTTGTATGTAACTTGTGTGTGTGTATTAAAATGGTCAATGCATTGTCATTGGGAATAAAAACAATTGGGTGTGAATAGTGTATGTAATGCATTGTCAGGTAAAAGTTCTTGACGTGTAGTTTTACAAATTGGGTGTGAATAAAAACCATTTTGCTTTCTTAATTTTTTTTTATTTCAGTACACGTCGGAAGACCGAGGGTAAGACAGATGCCACCGGGAAGAAGAGGCGACGCACTAAGCGCCTCAAGCTGAACGATCAGATGATTAAGAAGACGAATAAGAAGAGACTGGGTAAGGCCAGATCAAAACCTTCGACATGCATGAAAAAATCAATCATCAAGCAAATGAAGAAATGTCTCCGTATGAAAGACTGAATGGGAATGTATCGGACAGTAAGAGTAAAATAAAATGTTAAGTCCGTATTTACTGTTTATTTTTCACCAGTACAATTTGACTTCATTTGTCATGTGGCTCTCATCAATTGTTTGAATTGCCATCACACGAACATACGGGAAATCGAACAAGGAAATGAATTGGTGGCCAGTTATAAGAAACATCTCAAGAAAAAGTACAAGTACAAGTCTCAGAAAACAATGACCGACAAAGAAAAACTATTGAGATGCAATCAGACTATTTTACAGTTGAAACGTGAGATCGCCTTTCAGAAAGTACAAATTACGCGAATGCAGCGAGATCACGAGACTGAAATCGTTCAACTCAAAACGAACGTTCAACGAAGCGACAGCTTTCAAAAAATTCTAGAGCCTCGTTCGCGATTTTGGAGGCGATCGACGCGACTTCAACGGTCAGGAGATTGGCATTCAGCGGGGGTACGGAACAGTCCATCATCTCGTCGTCTCTGACCGATTTTGTCTCGTCGGCAGATTCCGAAATAGTTGTTAACGACATCTGGTGCGGTTTAAACGACATTTTTACCGTTTAAAATCGAGAGTGTTGTTTGAGTCGCTCGGGAATTAAAATATATCCTCAAGAATATGAGCACGCTACCTCCGAGTATGGCCACTAACAGAACGATGTCTATTGAACAGAGTGAAAACCATGGAACTGTTCAAAGATTATTGTTCCTCGATTTTGACTAAGTATAAAAATGACGTGAATTGGAAAATAGTGTAAATCAACAAGAAGTATTTCAAAAACACAGAACTCGAATTACTTAAACCGATGTTAAAAAACATCGGTGAATATCCCAGTGACTTCGACACTCCGTTCGATGTCGCGTTGCGGTCTCTCATCGATATCGGAGATTTGTTTATCCAAATGTGTGTGTTAGAAATGCAAAGTAAATTGTATGAACAGGCACGGACATTCAGTTTAGATTCCAGAACGTACATTGTTGATCAGATGACTAACAATTTTAACGCTTTGGAAAATCGACTCGAGGAAATAAAAAAGAAGCAAGTCGACATAGAGAAGTTGAAAATAACACCACCACAGTCTTCAGAGAGTACTATCGATTTGACAGATTGGCGAAATCGACTCGATGAAATAAACAAAAAGCAAGACGAGTTGAAAACAACACAGTCTACAGAGAGTACTATCAATTTTACAGATTTGAAAACTAGACTCAAAAAATATAACAATATAAAAATTAAACAACTTCTCAACGCCATTAATCCTCATCTTAACAACAACAACAGAATTAAGAAACACTTGTTGGAAAAATACAAAATTTCCAATCAGAATTGGTTAATGTTTTTGAGAACAAACAGAGGGGACGGTAACGGAGATTACGAAATGTCAGATGCGAATGACACGGCTACAGAAGCCGTTCAGAAATTGATCGCATTATTCCAACCTATATTTCCTAACACGGGTAATGTTGACGAACCGTCGCCGATCAATTATTGAATCTACAAGTAGTCGCGTCCGATTTAGAATCTGTCGTTACAGCGTTTGAATTGAATGCCGATGCTGAGTCGTTGATGAGGAGAGAGTTGAGGAACGTCGACTCACATGACAAAGCTAACGTGACGATGACAACTCTATTCAGTATCCGAGTCTGTTCGAAGAGTAAGTTGTCCAATTTGCAACCCTCTAGTGTTGGACATGTGTGACATGTAGAGATAGAGAGTCTGATTTGTTGTACCTTCGAGCGGTCCCGGCCAGTTTGATAAGAACGATGAAGCATTAGAATCCTGTAAACAAAAACTGGATAAGTGCCAGAGTGAGTTAGACGCTAAAATTAATGAAATAAGTTTATTTAGTCAAGAGTTAGCCGATTCTACAAAGAAGCACATGGCTGAATTACAAAATCAACAAACTAAACACGAAGAAGAAAAATCTGAATTAAGGAAAGAAATTGAAAAGTCATCTGCCAAAGTACAACAAATAATGACGATATACAAAGATGTAGATAAGAAATTCTTAGAAGTTAATGCAAATATACGAAAGATAATCCAAGAAAAAGACCGACTGAACGCAGAATTATCTGAAAATAAAAACAAGATCGATTTTATGCAAAATGAATACGAACAACTCCAACAACGTAATAACGAATTAGATACAGAGAATGCTCAATTCAAACAAGAGTTGACTCAAAATAAATATCTACTCCTACAAGAGGAATACTCGCTAGCGTTCAGGATTACTTGTCTTGCGTTTAGCGGAGCGGGCAGCGAACTCATGTACGTTGACGGGTAATGCATCTCGCTCTTGGGTTGTGTCGAATCGATCTTGTTGATGAAGAGTTTGATCTTCGAATAGGGACGGAGAGTGAATGTGAGACTTTGTTCTACATGTTTACAGATTCCTAAACCGTGTGAATGTGCCGTCATGTGGCATATTAAGCCTTCGGCGAACGTCTGACTCTGTATGACGGAGTGAATGTGAGACTTTGTTCAACATGTCGACAGATTGTGGCATCTTAGGCCTTCGGCTGGTTGCGAACGTCTGAGACTGTTCACATCAAAGAAGAACCTAAGGCTGTCAGAACTTATTCTATCTTGGCATTCTTCATGGTTCTTTGTTTACTAGTTTCTGTCACTGCTATTGTCTACGTGGTATTTAAAACAACACGACGACTGATGGCACGGAACCATGCTGAGTACTCTCTGACTGCTACTAATATTCCCGAGACCAGTGTTGTTTGAATGTTAATTTTGTAGCATGGTGAATCTGAAATTGTAACTGCTTGAAGACAGAGAAAACAATTGTATGTACATTAGTGTGATTTTTTAGTCTGTATATACGTTACATAAATTGTAACTCGGATATTGCACATACTTGACTGCTGCTAGTGAATGTGCGACTTTGTCTCAATTGTCAACAGAACTCTTGTCCGCTACCACATAAGAGTTGTACTCTTATTGCTGTGTAAAACTTAACGACAATGACTTATTTTATTTCAGCTTAACAAAAGATAAATTGACAGTATTGACACTCGCCTAAATTAACATACAATAATAAGGTACACGAACACACTGTTAAATGAAATTATCTTCAAGAATGTAGATAAAGTCGTAATACGACAAACCGCCAAAGACTTTCAGCCATCTTCAATACTCAATAGGATAAGATTTGTAGTTTAGCGATCTGCAAAGATCTTAATATTTGTCTTCTATGAGGACGTATATTTATGTAATATTTATATTAAAAAAACAAAACAAAATTTACATTGTTTTATTTTTAACAAACGTACATTACATTATTTAACAAATGTACATTACATAGTGTGGAGGAAGAAAGGATGTGACTCACGTAATTAGATGGTGTGTGAATGCTGAGATGTGTACTAATTTTTAAGATGTAATTTTTAAGATGTTGAATGTGTACTAAATTTTAAACTTACAGTTGTAAGCGAACTCTTCCTGTTGAACCTCTTCCTTTTGTATGTAACTTGTGTGTGTGTATTAAAATCAATAAGAGTACAACTCTTATGTGGTAGCGGACAAGAGTTCTGTTGACAATTGAGACAAAGTCGCACATTCACTAGCAGCAGTCAAGTATATGCAATTCGTCTTGTTAAACCTCACAGCCACAGTCTTCAGCTGCACGGCAGCAGTGTTCATCATCCGAAGGTCTCGGAACACAAATCGAATCGTTAATGGTCAAACTAAACGAACATTCGACTGCGATTAATCAAGTTAAAGAGTTTTACGAAGCCGAATTCAATAATCAACAACTGGAATAAAAAAAAAAAAATGCAAGAATTCAGTGATTTGGTCAACCGAATATTAACAGAGAAAAATAACGAGACATCCATGATTTTCAACGAAGCGGTAGAAAAACTAAATGAAATAAAAAAGAAAGTTAATCTTCTTCGGTCCGACGAGTCAATATTCGAGTGGCGTTGAGTTAATCTTCTTCGGTCCGGCGAGTCAATATTCGAGTGGCGTTGAGTTAATCTTCTTCGGTCCGGCGAGTCAATATTCGAGTGGCGTTGAGTTAATCTTCTTCGGTCCGGCGAGTCAATATTCTTCGAATGTTTTTTAGTGTAGTTGATTCTTTTACGTTTTGCTTTGTTGTTGCTACTAGTACTACTGATAATAACGCTGCCGCTGCTAGTGGTGCCACCATCATTAAAACTGTCGGTGTCACTGCTGGTGCTACTACTACTGCACATCTGGATGACGGACACGAACACAACGTAAATTTCGTAACAGGTTCCCTACAGGCCATACAGCTCAACGATAACGGAAAGACGAAACATGTTTGACTCTTCGCTCTTAACATTGCTCTACAAATTCGAAGAGTCTATTCAACAATGCAACTCTCTTGGACGTGTGAAAACAGATTCTGATTAGGAGATGTAGTTGAATAGAAAGTTGAGATTCTGAATAGAGAGTACATCACGCTAGACTTTGTTATACTAGACTTTGTCTTCTGCGTGCGCAAGAGTTCACAATCCGTCTAACACCGACGCAAAGTCACACATTAACACAACTGTAACATCTGTAATGCTTGAGTCCAACAATGCAACTCTCTATTGCATTGCTGAAGTCTAGCGTGATGTAATCTCTATTCAGAATCTGTTGGTGTGTCACCTCAGAGCAGGTTGCACGTTCGACGGTGCGTCTAGACCAACAATACAACTCTCTAGTTTCTCTTAATGCTTGTAAGATTTTGTACACTCCGTAGGCAAGAGTTCACAATCCGTCTAAACACACATGTAACATCTGCTTTGTCATGTGAGTCGACTTTCCAATCTAGACCAACAATACAATTCTCTAGTTCTTAATGCTTGAGTCCAACAATGCAACGAAATGCCCGATCCTCTACCCGGTGCCAGACTCACCAGTGGACAGACGCTGTACGTGCCTTACAACCCACGAAAGATAGTAACCGACATAGATTATTTCCAAATCATGAAAGACGTCGACTTGGGATCGAGAGATCGTATAACTTATCTCAACGGTTACAACACCAAAGAAATAATGCTGTTAAAGGAAGTCAACGATAAGGACGAGAAGGTCTCACATTCACTGGGCAACTTACTCTTCAAACAGATTCTGCTAGAACAGATTCTGAATAGAGTTGTCATCGTCACGTTAGACTTTGTCATGTGAGTCTGTACACTCCGATGTTAGGTAGGCAAGAGTTCTTCAACAAAGAAGTCTTAACTTACATTTGCATGCGCGAAGAGAGACCCATGCAAATGTCACACACAACTAGAGAGTTGCTGCGAACAGATTCAGATAGAATATAGTTAAGATACGATTTTGAACTCTGTAGTGTGTGACACATTCAAGAGGTATAGTATTGGTGCAGGTCATCTCGACTTATGCAAAACATGTAGAGATACATTGGACGGGCATGTGGCAATTACTACATCTTAACTCGAGTGAATGTGAGTTTGTTTGTCTTGTGTAGAGTTGCATTTCATTGTTGGGAGTTGCATTGTTGCGAGCTACTATGCTTACATGCACTAACAAACCACGAAGCAGCACACATGCAGCTGCAGCAGCGAGCTACTAAAGCTACGAAGCAGCACACATGCAGCAGCAGCTATGCTTACATTCACTAACAAGCTACGAAGCAGCACACATGCAGTAGCAGCAGCGAGCTACTATGCTTACACGCACTAACAAGCTACGAAGCAGAACACATGCAGCAGCAGCAAGCCAACTTACATGCAGCAGCAGCAGCAAGCCAACTTACATGCAGCAGCAGCAGCAGCAGCAAGCTAAACGCACTAACAAGCTACAAAGCACATGCTTACATGCAGCAACAAGCTACGAAGTTGTTGAATATGCAAGTTGTGTAGTCACCGCGAACGTCTGCACACATGCAGCAGCAGCAGCAAGCCAACTTACATGCAGCAGCAGAATATGAGACTTTGTGTCAGTGGTAAACGTATTCTGAATACTATACGTGTTGTTGCATGACTTAAACCCTCAAGAGTTGCAGATGGTGGTGAATGCGAGACTTTGTGTCAGCTGTAGACGGATTCTGAATACTATTGTGTGACCTGCCTGATTCTGAATACAAATCTTACTTTGTCTCAGAGTTGGATCAAATGCGTTGCAGATGTTGCTAGTTGTGTGAATGCGAGACTTTATGTCAGCAGTAGACTGATTCTGAATACTATACGAGTGTTGAATGCTTATTCCCTCAGACTTTTCTGACTTGTCACTTTGTCTCAGAGAATGCTGCAGATGTTGTGTGAATATGAGACTTTGTGTCAGTGGTAAACGTATTCTGAATACTATAAAGTTAAAGAGTTTTACGAAACCGAATTCAATAATCAACAACTGGAATTTTTTTTTAAAAATGCAAGAATTCAATGATTTGGTCAACCGAATATTAACAGAGAAAATAACGAGACATCCATGATTTTCAACGAAGCGGTAGAAAAACTAAATGAAATAAAAAGAATGCGGATGGACCGTATTTTATCAACTGTAATTTAGTTGAAAAAGGGTCTAACTTAGATCGATCCGAATTTATTTTGGATAGAATTTGAGGTGACTCCATAGATACGCCTCGTACGGATCGACAGAAGAATAAACTAAAACAATCTGTAAATTCTTATTTTTATTTATTACACATAATCATTGCAATGCTTCTTCTTATCTTGTCAGGAGTCCATCCAACGGCTCTGTTTACTTGTGCATCAATTCAGTATATTCTGAGACGTTGGTGAATGCATGACTTCGTCTGCAATGTGAATGCGTGACTTCGTCTGTAATGTAGACCAATTCTAAGACGTTGGTGAATGCGTGACTTCGTCTGTAATGTAGACCAATTCTGAGACGTTGGTGAATGCGTGACTTCGTCTGTAATGTGAATGCGTGACTTCGTCTGTAATGTAAACCAATTCTGAGACGTTGGTGAATGCGTGACTTCGTCTGTAATGTAGACCAATTCTGACGTTGGTGAATGCGTGACTTCGTTAATGTGTGACTTTGTCTGCAATATAGACCAATTCGGAGACGTTGGTGAATTTAATTCTGAGACGTTGGTGAATGCGTGACTTTGTCTGCAATCTAGACCAATTCTGAGACGTTGGTGAATGCGTGACTTTGTCTGCAATGTCGTTTTGGTCGTTGTCAGTGGGCTCGTCTAGCTCTCTGTTTTGGTCGTCGTCGTTCGTGTTGAAGGTGGAGTCTACTGTGTCAACGGACGTCAATAGAACGCTGCAAGATTTGACAAATGCTGTCAGGACAATTATTAATATCGTGTACGACAGTATTAATGTTGAAGTATTACTGTCCGACTTACTAAAGTACAATCCCGATCAGGATACAATGATCTTGATAGAGCAGTTGCGTACACAGCTGCGATCTGCATTCGATTCAGATGAAACCAAAATTAACATTATAAGATCATACAACGTGCTGAAGCAAATATACGATTCTTTGGTAGAAAAAGCAATCGCCTGCGCTTGAAGTAGGTTATCAACTCAACTTTTATCTTTCTCTTTCTACTGCTGTCTGTGATGAGTTCTTCGAATTTCTTCATGAGTGCCAAGCACCTACAAGAAGTTAGTGACATATATGCTGTGGAAATAACGACAACCCTCTCCGATTCCAGTTCGGAAAACTTTGAGAAGTCCGCAGAATCTTTGGTGTCGACGACGTTAGAGATGTGTTGTGTGTACGATTTGCAAATAGTGTCCTGCATGTTGTAAGCAGAGCTGTGCAAGGTCTTAGCGTTGTCCTCTACGATTATGTCCCTCAATCCGCTCAAGGTAGGATTGACTGCAGCGACGACCCGATGTTTGTTTTCGCGTGTCGTGATGTCCAGAGGGTTGCTATAGTCCGAACTCAATTTAGAATCGATAGTCTTGGCTATCTCGCTGCTTTCAAAAACTTTATTGGATCTGTCGTAATCGTCGTTGTTGTTGTTGTTGTCGTCCTCATCGTCATCATCGTCTTCGCTAATCGTTAGCTTAGGATCTGTCGTTATGACAATGAAGTTGGGAATGGCGTCAATGATTTCTGGACCGTTGGTCATACAAACACAGATCAGTCCGTCGTGCATCACTTTTACGTCTACGACGCGTGCGAATTCTTTGAAGTCGTTCATCTCAGGCTCGCTCAAGCGATCGCTGTCCAAGTCTCGCTAAGCCACGGGTTCAGAGGCCAGAGTGTCTCTGTAGATAGCGTACCTCTTCACGTACTGGAGTGTACTCCTCGACTGCAAAATTGACATGGTCTATCACCAACGAGTCGTTCTGAAGGGATACTTGAATACCAGTCAGGTAAACTCCAAATTTGTTGACCAGAGGATAAGTTTTGTCGATTATGTTCTTGCTTTCGTTTTCTCCGCTGCTGAGCAGACAAGCGTACACACCGTCCAATCTGACACACGCACAAGCCTTGCTCGTCTCGTCGCCGCGGTGAACGAAAACCGTTTCGGGTAGGTAGGTACAACTGTTAACGATCCTCAATAGAATGTTCTGTCTCAGGTTGATCAGAATATTCTCTCGTTCCGATGAAAAAGACTCTAACTGACCGACGATAGACTCTAATTCGAGGTTGAGTGCTTCTAGGCTGGCTTCTATAACGTTCGCAGAAGGTGATGAGGAGTGCGACGAACCGTTCGTAGAACAATTCGAAGCAATGGCGCGACATTTCTTACTGGTCGTCTTGATATTTTGAAATGTCTTTTGGCGTTTCTCGATTGCCCCTTTGTGAGTCTCATTGACATTCGAACACGTGGATTGAACGTGTTGCCAAAGCAACGACAGTTCGTGGTTGATGTTCGCCACAATTTCCGTGGCGGTGACGGCCGATTCTTCGTGGGAGGAGGGATTGACACCCGTGCTAGCATCCTCCTCCATGTCGTCGTGAGCGGAAGGCAGGTCCGATCGATGTTCAAAACATTGGAGACTTTGTTCTACACGTCGACAGATTCCGTCATGATATTTGTTCTACAGAGTCTGAGACTTTGTTCCACTGATGTCTGTCATTTGATTGTCTAACTTAGTATGACGGAGAGTGAATGTGAGACTTTGTTCTACATGTTTACAGATTCCTAAACCGTGTGAATGTGCCGTCATGTGGCATATTAAGCCTTCGGCGAACGTCTGACTCTGTATGACGGAGTGAATGTGAGACTTTGTTCAACATGTCGACAGATTGTGGCATCTTAGGCCTTCGGCTGGTTGCGAACGTGTGACCGACGGAGTGAATGTGAGACTACGTGCTGCACAGCGACAGATTCTCACACACATCCATGACCGAGTTGACAAACGAAGTCAAATTGTACTGGTGAAAAATAAACAATAAATACGGACTTAACATTTTATTTTACTCTTACTGTCCGATACATTCCCATTCAGTCTTTCATACGGAGACATTTCTTCATTTGCTTGATGATTGATTTTTTCATGCATGTCGAAGGTTTTGATCTGGCCTTGAATGGTGCTGCAGATGCATTGCAGATGTTGTTGTGTGAATGCAATACTTTGTGTCAGCGGTAGACGGATTCCAAGTGTGTGTAAGTTAACTCAAATGTTGCTAATGTGAGACTTTGCGTCAGCGACAGACGGATTCTTTAACTCTTTCCTATGTGTGTGTGTTTTAAGCGTTTTTTTTTTTTAGATTCTCTAGCGATGTGTTCATCTGTGCAATCTTAAAATCATTAATCTTTATAGTTTTTTCACATATACTTAATTTATTTGTCTTTTCACTTAATTCGGTGCTAAGGCTTGTTACTTGTGTTTCTAATTCAGTTACTTTGTTACCTTCAGTGAATAATGTGGTTTTAAGAGTTCGTTGCTGTTGTTGTACTCGGCTTCACAGGAAACGTACTTTTGATAATTTATCAAATTTTCATCGTTCAATGTTTTAATCTCGACGTCTTTGTTAATAATGCTTTCCTGATATGTTTGGATCTCGACGTCTTTGTTATTAATACTTTCCTCCAATTCTGTTATTTTTTGGGTTGCATTTTCTTTATCTACGGTCAGATCGGTAATTTGTTGGTTCATCTGTGCAATTCGTTGATTTATAGACGTTTCATTAATTGTCACGTTTTCAAGAATTTGCTTGTTCAACTGGGTTATTTCGAGTTCTTTGACACTGAGCGTTTCCTGATTCGGGCATTGTGCATCTAGACCAACAATGCAACTCTCTAGTTGTTCTTAATGCTTGTAAGATTTTGTACACTCCGCTGTTATGTAGGCAAGAGTTCACAATCCGTCTAACGCCGACGCAAAGTCACATATTAACACAAGTCCTGCCGTTAACAATGCAATTGCCGCCACCAACACTGTTGTTTCCGGTGATCAAGCCTTTCAGACGTTATCAGACGAATCCGTTCAGATTTTATCAAACGTATCAAACGAATCCGTTCAGATTTTATCAAACGAAACCATTCAGAGTTTATCAGACGAAGAATGGTTCAGTAAGATTGAAAACATAGATCAGGAAAACATCGGTTTGTGAACGAAACACTGGTTAAGTTCTCGGAACAAGTGCTTGGCGATGAAGACTCTTTGAGAGCTAAGATCACCGACATACTCACAGTTACCATCCGCGACACCGTATTGAATCATCTGAGAAACATCGTCTCGGATGTCAACGACGATACTATATTTGATTTGACCGCCCATGTTAAACAATTAATCGACGAACATCAACTGCTCAGTAGAAGTAGTATAAACACATTTGTTATCGACGAATCCAATTCGAAGAACAAAGTACTTCACAAACAAAACAGGTTCTGCATATTGAATTTTTATTTCGACGACGATACGCTAACGTCCTATACCGACACGACTATACCTCAACAACACGGAGCGTTTCAGATTAAATTAATCGATACTCCTTTTTCGGAAAGCGACATAGTGCCTTCTGTGTTTTTGTACGCTTGGATAGACAAAGTTTCTGTTGTTGCCAACAACGATGTGATCAATTTTAAAATTCGGTTCAAAAACACAGAAAATTTTAAAGTGTACATCTCTTTGTTTTCGGCACGTAACGATAAAAAAACCTCCAATAAAAGAAATCTCAATTGTCCTTTTTGTTTTAATCAGTCACACAAGGATACTATCGGTTATAAATTGAAATGATAATATGATTCTTAGGATAAAGAACACTATAGAACTAAATTATGTTTGGTTTAATCCTGTTTTTTACTTTAATCGTTGTCGAGACTTTGTCGAATAACGCTACCGATTCTGAACTCAAAATCAGACGACCTGTACGACAAGGTCTCACATTCACCCCAACAGATTCTGACCAACAGATTCTGAACTCAATGTTTGAAGGGGTTACTATTGTAAACTCAATTATTATTTTTCATCTGAACTCAAAATCAGACGACCTGTACGACAAGGTCTCACATTCAGCCCAACAGATTCTGACCAACAGATTCTGAACTCAATGTTTGAAGTGAATGATAGTCTTTTGTCTTAATAATTAACTAATATTGACATATTGCATTACAGTTATGTGAATGTGACTTTGAAGGAGACTGATGTGGGACGACAGTAGGAGTTAATCAAGCTCGCAGTGGGACGACAGAAGGAGTCTATCCAAGCTACTCGCATCGGGGTGTTGGACCCACCCTACCTATGTAATGTACATTTGTTAAATAATGTAATGTACGTTTGTTAAAAATAAAACAATGTAAATTTTTTTTTTTTTTTAATGTAAATATTACATAAATATACGTCCTCATAGAAGACAAATATTAAGATCTTTGCAGATCGCTAAACTACAAATCTTATCCTATTGAGTATTGAAGATGGCTGCACATGTCTTACACTATTCGAGGCATATATGTTGGAACCATACGTACAAAATGTAATGGCTTACATAAACTTACATACACACGTATACATGGCAAATTGAAAAATCTACAAACTCCTCCTCTTTTCTTCCAGCAGTATATTCTTGACACTGGGTACGACGGAATCTTCTTCTATTGTTTTATCGCTGATGTCGATTAGCTGTTGCACTGCTTTGCGCTTGTTGGAGATTAACAGTTTTAACGGTTCTCGGAGATCGTTTATGATTACAAATCCGACCTTCCTCGATATTTCTACTAAGTCGTTGAATAGAGTATTGGCTAAGATGAGTTCGATCACTCCTAGATCTTCTGTTATCGATTTGAAACGATTGTCGATGATATCTTGTACGTTGGCATAGACTTCTTACGGTAACTGACGAACTCTGGTTCTTGTGGGTCACTGTCAAGTTCACTTCCGTGTTTTGACGTTCGAGAGAGAAGAAGTAGAAATTCTTGTTGTGGACTGGAACAGGTATATTCTTCAGGAAACATTTATTAAGGAATCTTGGAATCTTCACTGTAAGGAATCTTCAGGAAGAATCTGTTGGCGTTGGTCATCGGACATTGAAAAAAACCTCCAATAAAAAAAATCTCAATTGTCCTTTTTGTTTTAATCAGTCACACAAGGATACTATCGGTTATAAATTAAAATGATAATATGATTCTTAGGATAAAGAACCCTATATAACTAAATTATGTTTGGTTTAATCCTGTTTTTTACTTTAATCGTTGTCGTACTCTTCGCTGCAACACTGGCAACGCTGAATCGACGTGTAGCGGAAGTGCCGTAGCGATCTTTGCTCGATGTGCACCTCGCCTCAGGGGTCCAGAATTGGACGGAGATCTCGACACGTAGAGTTCTTTGACACTTCAGAATCTGTTGGACCTTGTCGTACAGGTTGTCTGATTTTGAGTTCAGAATCGGTAGCGTTATTCGACAAAGTCTCACATGTAACGGGTATAGTTCATAATCGGTTGATATCTTGGCCAAAAACGACCAACGCCAACAGATTCTTCCTGAAGATTCCTTACAGTGAAGATTCCAAGATTCCTTAATAAATGTTTCCTGAAGATTCCTAAAAGTAACATATATGTGAGATTCGCGGGGTACATCAATGTGTGGTCAGGTCAAAAAACTACATTCATACAAATCTTATACTATACTTCCAGAGTTTCAACTAATCGTAGAACCAAGCCGAATTAAAATTACTTAAAATTACTAAATCCATTAATATTAAGGGTGAGTGCACGGCCAACGTCACCTGGAATGGAAGAAGAAAAATTTGCGTCAGTGGATGCTCTGTAGACTGTGTTGTTTTCAACTCGTCTTGCTTTTTGTTTATTTCATCGAGTCGATTTCGCAAATCTGTCAAATCGATAGTACTCTCTGAAGACTGTGGTGGTGTTATTTTCAACTTCTCTATGTCGACTTGCTTCTTTTTTATTTCCTCGAGTCGATTTTCCAAAGCGTTAAAATTGTTAGTCATCTGATCAACAATGTACGTTCTGGAATCTAAACTGAATGTCCGTGCCTGTTCATACAATTTACTTTGCATTTCTAACACACACGTTTGGATAAACAAATCTCCGATATCGATGAGAGACTGCAACGCGACATCGAACGGAGTGTCTTCACCGATGTTTTTTAACATCGGTTTAAGTAATTCGAGTTCTGTGTTGTTGAAATACTTCTTGTTGATTTGCACTATTTTCCAATTCACGTCATTTTTATACTTAGTCAAAATCGAGGAACAATAATCTTTGAACAGTTCCATGGTTTTCACTCTGTTCAATAGAATTTTCGTTAAGTAGCTTAACATTTCATTAGACATCAACGACTCAGCATCGGCATTCAATTCACGGTCGCGCTTTAGCTGAAATCAGCAATGTTAAAACTAACGAAGAAGACATGTTTAATCTTTCCGCGACGTTCGATTTTAACAACAACAACGGAATGTCTGTTGGTAGGGACAGGTTAAAATTCGAAATCTCGTCTGCTGAACTACCTCTCCAAAAACAATTTCCTATATTCCGATCACATGAACTTTACCCACCGCCAATGTACGTTTTTGTCAAAGTCATCAACCGATTATGGACTTTACCCGTTACATGTGAGACTTTGACGAATAACGCTACCGATTCTGAGCTCAATGTTTGAAGGGGTTACTATTGTAAAGTCAACTGTGAGTTTTCAGGTGCTATCATAAAGTCAATGTTTGGGGTTACTATTATAAATGCAATGGTGAGTTGGGATACTATCATAAAATCAATTTTTGATTGTTCACTTGAATAGAGAGTCAAGATGTGCAGGTCTTCTGATTACAACAAATTAGACTCTATTCAGATCTGTTGGTGTAACATGTATGCAATGCAACTTGTATTGAGTACTTTGTGTTAATATGTGACTTTGCATGGTTAGTTGTGTGAATGCGATACTTTGTGTCAGCGGTAGACGGATTCTGTGTGTGTAAGTTAAATCTGTCTCTGTGAACGGTTCACTTGGACCAAATGATGCTAATGTGAGACTTTGCGTCAGCGATAGACGGATTCTGAAGACTATACACTCAGTCTCTGTGAATGCTGCAGATGCATTGCAGATGTTGTTAGTTGTGTGAATGCGATACTTTGTGTCAGCGGTAGACGGATTCCGTGTGTGTAAGTTAACTCTGTCTCTGTGAACGGTTCACTTGGACCAAATGTTGCTAATGTGAGACTTTGCGTCACCGATAGACAGATTCTGAAGACTATACACTCAGTATCTGTGAATGCTGCAGATGCATTGCAGATGTTGTTAGTTGTGTGAATGCGATACTTTGTGTCCGCGGTAGACGGATTCCGTGTGTGTAAGTTAACTCTGTCTCTGTGAACGGTTCACTTGGACCAAATGTTGCTAATGTGAGACTTTGCGTCAGCGATAGACGGATTCTGAAGACTATACACTCAGTCTCTGTGAATGCTGCATTTACCCAAAGGTACATGTCTGCACTGCACTAAATGATGACAATTTGTTAGTTGACAGCTTTGAGGTGCATATATTGCATTTTGGCAAATAACAACGCTGAACGAATCTGGTATTATTTTTTAAATGATCCAAAAAATCATTCAAATTTTTAAAGTTTCTAGTGATGAGATATCCTGGCGTGTCTGCAATTCTTTTAATAAGCATTATTTTTTTGTTATCTGTAATTCTCTTAATCTTGGTATTGCACCAGGAGGTTGAATTTGCTGCTTGCGGGAAATTACGCAACGTTACCGCCGTATCAGAAGACGACGGGTGGGTGGGGTAATTCTGGAAAAAAAAAAGTAAGATTATAAAAACCAGTATATGTCATGTAAGTATCGATAATTCGAAAGGACGGTGTTTATTACCTGGCACGGTCTTGACAACTCGGCTCGTTTTAGATTTTTGACGGAATCATCAGACTCTAGAAACGTTTCCACGTCACTATCCGAACTGGAATCGGAGAGGGTTGTCGTTATTTCCACAGCATAAATGTCACTAACTTCTTGTAGGTGCTTGGCACTCATGAAGAAATTCGAAGAACTCATGAGTGCCAAGTACTGTTTGTAGATTGGATGTGCACACATCGAATCCATGAGTCAGTAACGCTGCCCTTCTTAGCAGCGTTACTGACTCGTTGTCGTTTTCTACCGGGCGCGTCCGCTTTGGCTCACTCGCCATTCATGCTCTCTATGTCTCTCTCTCTCTTTGCGGCGCATTTTTTCTTCTTCTGGATGGCATCGTTGATCAGGTAACCCTTTTTCTTTTCCTGGTTGCCGTTCTTCTTTTTCATGGTCAGTAAAACTTAACGACAATGACTTATTTTATTTCAGCTTAACAAAAGATAAATTGACAGTATTGACACTCGCCTAAATTAACATACAATAGTAAGGTACACGAACACACTGTTAAATGAAATTATCTTCAAGAATGTAGATAAAGTCGTATTACGACAAACCGCCAAAGACTTTATTAACACTGGGAAAGCCTGGCGAAGGACAAGGACGGTTCAGCAACAGAATCGTAATTTGTGACCGTGGACGTGGACGCCGCTGCCGCGTCGACGACAGGCGAATAAGGTGGAGTCAGGGTGACAGAAGATTGATGAAACGCATCTGAATCGAACATCGAGAAAAGGCAATTGTGTCTTATCTTCAGATTTATTAGGCAGGTTGTTCGAAATGTCAATCCCGCCGTTGATATACACGGGTGTGCGTGCATGGACACCGAAGCCTAATCGAGTTAGGATGGATACCCCGAAAAAAGACACGGTACAAAGTAAAGTAGATGTCCCGAAAAAAGACCCTTTACAAAGTACAATCAAACCTCGAATGAAAAAGAGCGCTCCAGCAGTCAAGCGTGTAGCAAGTGGAAGAGCCAGAAAGCGGGATCTCCGTTCTTACCAACCAGTTTAATCAAGACGTTGAATATACAAAGTCTCGAAAATCGTTCACCTCTAGAGAGGACGCAACAAAAGCCTAGCATATTGCAACCTTGACCTATTTTCGGCGATACTTCACCTTTTCTAAAATTCAAAGAACGTAAAAACGGAGCTAGCCAGGCATGCTTTGCATTTTACTTGTTGAATTTTTCAATGGCGTTGTACGACGTCATCATGATGTTGAAAGAAGGTCAAACTAGACTTTGTCATCTGTTGTGTTAATGTGTGACTTTGCGTCAGCGTTAGACGGATTGTGAACTCTTGCCTACGAATCTTACTTAGTCTGAATAACCGGATTGTGAACTTTTGCCTACGAGTCTTACTTTGTCTGAATAATTGTATCCAACGTGCGGTGAGTTAAGATAAGGTGAGTTAAGAAGTCTAGTACAATCAACACTATTCAGAATCTGTTCAATCTGTGCGAACAGATTCGTGGTGTCTGTCAGTGTCAGATAAGATTCTGAGTTAACTACATTACATCTCAACTCTCTATTCAACTCTAACACAACTGTAACATCTGCAACGTACTCGGTCTAGACTTTGGTATGTAAGTTGAACTCTTGGAACCACGACTTGAAGAACGGAGAATGCAATAGTCGTAATGATACCTAACACGCGAGGCACTTCGCTAAATTTTATATCGTCTGTTAAATTATAAGCGTAAGTACTAAACTTAAGAAATACATTGTGCATCAAATTAATATTTTAGAATAGGACATTGCATTCGTGACAAACTTCTTCTTGGTATCTTTTCCAAAGAAGTGATGGAGTACAGTTTCGGGTTCGAGCGTTTCTAACCGATACATCGGATTTGTGATTTTAGATCCGGACCCCACTCTCAGAGTTAGACTTATGTACACAGTGCTAAAATACACAGTCAAAATACACAGTGCAAATACACAGCGCAAATACACACAGTGCAAATACACAATCCAAATACACACACACACACAGTGCTAAAATACACAGTGCTAAAATACACAGTCAAAATACACAGTGCAAATACACAGTGCAAATACACACAGTGCTATGGAATTGGATGTTCATAACATCGGGATCCATGTTTAACTCCCCTACCAATCCTACCACTCGTAACGTCATGGTCAACGTGATGATCAAAGACATGCACGCGCTACTCGTCTGTTCGGTGTGCCACAACGGCTTCGTCGCTAAACACAACGACACTTACGAACTGTTCCAGCACGTCTCTGCTAATCGGACGCATTTGAAGTCTGCCATGATCGATGCGCTGTACATGCTTTCGCTAGTGGAAGACGCGACACTCCAGAGCCTCGACGAAACTTCGATTCAGTACTGTGATGAACAATAATTTTATATGGAGTATGTCTGGGCCAGAAATGTCTAGCGAAGTCTACGAAAATTACATGTTAGCGTTCCCCCAAAAAACAGTGAATCAAATCAACAAAGGAGACAGAAAGAATCGGTCGGTCCTGTCTCGAAAGTTTAATACGGTTCGTGGAAATAACAACGAATACCCTGTATTTGTTAAATAATGTAATGTACGTTTGTTAAAATAAAACAATGTAAATTTTGTTTTGTTTTTTTAATGTAAATATTACATAAATATACGTCCTCATAGAAGACAAATATTAAGATCTTTGCAGATCGCTAAACTACAAATCTTATCCTATTGAGTATTGAAGATGGCTGCACATGTCTTACACTATTCGAGGCATATATGTTGGAACCATACGTACAAAATGTAATGGCTTACATAAACTTACATACACACGTATACATGGCAAATTGAAAAATCTACAAACTAAAACCAGTAGGTAACTCTTTGGTGTGCCTATATTACTTTTTAATTCGTCAATCTCTGTAGTTTTATTAAGCGTTTTTTTTTAGATTCTCTAGCGATGTGTTCATCTGTGCAATCTTAAAATCATTATTCTTTATAGTTTTTTCACATATACTTAATTTATTTGTCTTTTCACTTAATTCGGTGCTAAGGCTTGTTACTTGTGTTTCTAATTCAGTTACTTTGTTACCTTCAGTGAATAATGTGGTTTTTAAGAGTTCGTTGCTCTTTTTGTACTCGGCTTCACAGGAAACGTACTTTTGATAATTTATCAAATTTTCATCGTTCAATGTTTTAATCTCGACGTCTTTGTTAATAATGCTTTCCTGATATGTTTGGATCTCGACGTCTTTGTTATTAATACTTTCCTCCAATTCTGTTATTTTTTGGGTTGCATTTTCTTTATCTACGGTCAGATCGGTAATTTGTTGGTTCATCTGTGCAATTCGTTGATTTATAGACGTTTCATTAACTGTCACGTTTTCAAGAATTTGACTTGCAGTGTACACACGCCATCATTTGTGTGGAATGCGCATTGGACCCCTACAGTTGCACATCTGTACCGATCTGTCCAATTTGTTCCCAACCAGTTACTTATACTTACAAGTTCATAGCTTAATTAATGCATCATCAGTAAAGAGTAGTGGTATGTATAGTCAATGCATTGTCATTGGGAATAAAAACAATTGGGTGTGAATAGTGTATGTAATGCATTGTCAGGTAAAAGTTCTTGACGTGTAGTTTTACAGATTGGGTGTGAATAAAAACCATTTTGCTTTCTTAATTTTTTTATTTCATTACACGGTGCACTCATTCGGCAACAAGTGCATTGTTGTCCTTCGGCAACGAGTGTTTTGGGAACAAAAACAATTTCTTGATGTGTCTCGTAAAAGGTAAAGCTTTCGCACCGGGAACACATTTCTCTATTCTAACGCATTTCTCCAAGTCTTTACTCTCACCTCACTCAATGTCAGATACATTCTCTTTGGTGGAAGGGAAGAGAGAAAATTCTGATTTGACTCTTTTTCTCCCTCGTCGTCATCGTCGTCGTCGTCGCCACTCGTGGAGTCAGAAGCGTAGTCGGAATCGTAGCTGTCGTCAGACCAATCCATGTAATCGTCGTCATCGTTGTGAATTTCAAAAGACACTTGACTGTTGAACAGGTTGAAGCAATCGAATCCCGATTTGTCAAAACAAGTGAAGAAAGAGTCGGTGTCTGTTCTTACGGTCATGCCGACTGTTGTGGCTGTGGATTTAATATTGGCAACGGCTCTGTAGAACTGTTCGAAATTACCGTTGTTGACCAGTCTGGTAAAACATCTCTTCCATTCTTCTGTACAACGGCGATGATACCGTTCCAAGGCATCTGAAGGACGGATAAAAAGACTGTCGATTTTGCTAATGTGTTCGTAAAATTTATTATTATTGAACAACAAAATATTTTCGTTGATGTTGATTTGATCCATCTTGGAACTCTGTCTCTGTGAACGGTTCACTTGGACCAAATGTTGCTAATGTGAGACTCTGCGTCAGCGATAGACGGATTTTGAAGATTATACACCCACTGGTGCTGCAGATGCATTGCAGATGTTGCGAGTTGTGTGAATGCGATACTTTGTGTCAGCGGTAGACGGATTCCATAACTGTAAAATTTGAGATTACGACAAACTCTAACGTGACGATGACAACTCTATTCAGAATCTGTTCTATCAAAATCTGTTCGAAGAGTAAGTTGCCCAGTGAATGTGACACACCAAGATTCTGACTAGAGACTTGAGATGTAGTATACGCTACATGTTACACACGAGGACGCACGACAAGGTCTCACATTATAGTTAGAGAGTTGCGAACGATTTAGTTTCATAAGAGATTCCTGAGCGGTAACCTAAAATTTGCACGTCTCTCGCTAAGCTACGCTAACACCATGACGCTAGCTCAAGTGGGGTCCAACATCTGACGATTTCGTTTCATAAGAGTCTCCTGAGCGGTAACCTAAAATTTGCAAATCTCTCTGAGGGGGACACCAAAGTGGTGTGTCTATATGTTACACTAACAGATTTTGAGTGTTGCATGCTTATTCCCTCAGACTTTTCTGACTTGTCACTGTCTCAGAGAATGCTGCAGATGTTGTGTGAATATGAGACTTTGTGTCAGTGGTAAACGTATTCTGAATACTATACGTGTTGTTGTTGCATGACTTAAACCCTCAAGAGTTGCAGATGGTGGTGAATGCGAGACTTTGTGTCAGCTGTGGACGGATTCTGAATACCGATTCTACAAAGAAGCACATGGATGAATTACAAAATCAACAAACTAAACACGAAGAAGAAAAATCTGAATTAAGGAAAGAAATTGAAAAGTCATCTGCCAAAGTACAACAAATAATGACGATATACAAAGATGTAGATACGAAATTCTAAGAAGTTAATGCAAATATACGAAAGATAATCCAAGAGAAAGACCGACTGAACGCAGAATTATCTGAAAATAAAAACAAGATCGATCTTATGCAAAATGAATACGAACAACTCCAACAAGGTAATAACGAATTAGATACAGAAAATGATCAATTCAAACAAGAGTTGACTCAAAATAAAACTCTACTCCTACAAGAGACACAAACGATGAATTACAAAATCAACAAACTAAACTCGAAGAAGAAAAATCTGAATTAAGGAAAGAAATTGAAAAGTCATCTGCCAAAGTACAACAAATAATGACGATATACAAAGATGTAGATAAGAAATTCTTAGAAGTTAATGCAAATATACGAAAGATAATCCAAGAGAAAGACCGACTGAACGCAGAATTATCTGAAAATAAAAACAAGATCGATCTTATGCAAAATGAATACGAACAACTCCAACAACGTAATAACGAATTAGATAGAGAGAATGATCAATTCAAACAAGAGTTGACTCAAAATAAAACGATGTCCGACTAAACGAATCGTAACGCGCATGGGCAACATGAAGATCCCGTGCAACGCTTTTGAACTCCTCTCAGAATTCCACAAACTCGAAATACTGGGACCGAACGGGATTGGCAATCAATCGCTGTTGAACGAAGCGACTTTCGGCCAAGGAATTAACAGAGTAGACAACGGTAGGTTCTTGGGTTACGTGCACGTTTATGTTACCCTCCGACGTCTTTCTCCGGTACGAAGCTTGGTCGTAAAACGGATGGAGTAAGCGACTCTGTTTTTTTTTCGGGTATTTTCGAGATTTTAAGCAATTTTATTTGATCTTCTGCTGCCGCGTCACTCAAACGGTTGTAAGCGTTAGCAGCAGCGAAGTAGGCAAACTGCGTCCATCCTGGAGTGTCCGTGTACAGACCGTGGCGAAAACGCTGACACTGCTTCACTAATCCTGCGAACACCACATATTCTTTGGGAGACAACCACATATCTCTGACTCTTCCCGTCTTTTGCTCCAAGAACGAGACCGGTAAGAAGTTGAAATGTTGTTCGCTTCGCTTGTCGTATAATTTCATTCTAAATTTGTGACGTACGGTCAGAGCAACCAGCAGAACGATCAAGAGCAAGATGCAAAACACACCGACCGCATGAGACCAATTCAGGTATCTCAACTCGTCTTTGGTCATTATTACTTTTGTTCACAGGTACAGCAAACATTCGTTTGTGACATATTAATTTACTCAAGAGATATCTATCTTTCTTATTTCACTTGACAAACTTTCTTATTTCACTTGTGTGTATGTGACAAACTATTGGTGGTGATCTTCCCTTTTCTGATCGACATCGAACTGATCGACATCGAACTGTTCGGGATCGAACTGTTCGGCTGCACGTCTTGCCTGAATGGCTAAATTCAATCGTTTGTTTTCGAGTTTTTCATACTTGATGTTAATCTTAGTTCGTTTTCGTGTTTCATTTTCTCGATCTCCGCGGTTATTGCTTTATTCTCTCGAACTAGTTCTTCTTGACTTAATGAATGCCTTGCATTACACAAGTTGCTGGTCGTCTCATCGCTGCACTTTTTAAAATTATTTTCAAACACTTCAAAATAAAATCACTTGTCTCGGTACCGATAATTTATTTACTCCAAACCCCACTTTTTAGAGCACTGTAAAACTACAGAGTTAAGGTACATCAAATTAGAATATGTAGTGGTCATCACGTATACAAACCTTGTTTTGTCTGACTCTGTCAAGCAGGGTGAATGTGGGAGTCGTCAACAAATTAGGCGTGTATTTCAAAATCTGAAGAATATGTTGTTGTTGTCCAAAGCGGGTGAACTCTTGCGAACTGTAACAAGTTTAAGAATAGAGAGTTAAGATGTTCACCAGTCTTAGAGAGTTATGGTTCGATGTCGCGTTGCAGTCTCTCATCGATATCGGAGATTTGTTTATCCAAACGTGTGTGTTAGAAATGCAAAGTAAATTGTATGAACAGGCACGGACATTCAGTTTAGATTCCAGAACGTACATTGTTGATCAGATGACTAACAATTTTAACGCTATGGAAAATCGACTCGAGGAAATAAAAAAGAAGCAAGTCGACATAGAGATGTTGAAAATAACACCACATAAATCTCATTCCACTATTAGTCGTGTCTATAAACCTATCATGAACCAAATGTAGAGACACCATCCAAGTTTGACGTATCATAACTCTCTAAGACTAGTGAACATCTTAACTCTCTATTCTTAAACTTGTTACAGTTCGCAAGAGTTCACCCGCTTTGGACAACAACAACATATTCTTCAGATTTTGAAATACACACCTAATTTGTTGACGACTCCCACATTCACCCTGCTTAACAGAGTCAGACAAAACAAGGTTTGTATACGTGATGACCACTACATATTCTTATTTGATGTACCTTAACTCTGTAATTTTACAGTGCTCTAAAAAGTGGGGTTTGGAGTAAATAAATTATCGGTACCGAAACAAGTGATTTTATTTTGAAGTGTTTGAAAATAATTTTAAAAAGTGCAGCGATGAGACGACCAGCAACTTGTGTAATGCAACTGGACGTGTGTGAGTATGAGTATATGTGCCTCACATGCATCCAACACACTGCCGACGATGTTAGCGGAATCAGACGCTGTCGTGCATAACGAACACGAACGTCTGAGACTTCATAGTCGGCGATCACGTACGCCTACACCCGGCAAGAAATTGACCAGCGCCACGAATAATCCGCGCTTCTCTTTCGTTATTTGTAAAAGGAAACGTTGCTAGAAAAAGAGAAATAAATATTCTGAACCGCGTCTACGGCTTCGTTGAAATATAGTTCTGTCATCGTTTTTTTTATCAGAGTTATCATCGCCGATCGATGCCTTCCATGCCTTCATAAACTCTTCGATGTTTTTGACCAAAACTATTATTTTCTTATTTTCATCTTCGTTATGAGGAATATCTTTTAATAGTTGAGAGGACTCACCAAACATCAACACGTGAACATTATTACTTGGGTGACACTAAAATAACGGACAATTGAAATTTGAACAAAGTGAAGAAATAAGTTTGGAAATTTGAACAAGTGCAGCGACAACCATCGCGACGTAGACGACCGAAGCAGATGCTGTTCGCGGTGAGTACACAACTTGCGTATTCAACAACTTCGTAGCTTGCCGGTGGAATGCGCATTGGACCCCTACAGTTGCACATCTGTACCGATCTGTCCAATTTGTTCCCAACCAGTTACTTATACTTACAAGTTCATAGCTTAATGCATCATCAGTAAAGAGTAGTGGTATGTATAGTCAATGCATTGTCATTGGGAATAAAAACAATTGGGTGTGAATAGTGTATGTAATGCATTGTCAGGGAAAAGTTCTTGACGTGTAGTTTTACAGATTGGGTGTGAATAAAAACCATTTTGCTTTCTTAATTTTTTTTATTTCATTACACGGTGCACTCATTCGGCAACAAGTGCATTGTTGTCCTTCGGCAACGAGTGTTTTGGGAACAAAAACAATTTCTTGATGTGTCTCGGAAAAGGTAAAGCTTCCCACCTCCCGCACCAATGTACGCTTTTGGCCAAGATATCAACCGATTATGAACTATTACATGTGAGACTTTGTCGAATAACGCTACCGATTCTGAACTCAAAATCAGACGACCTGTACGACAAGGTCTCACATTCACCCCAACAAATTCTGATCAACAGATTCTGAACTCAATGTTTGAAGGGGTTACTTTTTTAAAGTCAATTTTGAGTTTTCATTTGTCGAATAACGCTGAACTCAATGTTTGAAGGGTTACTATTGTAAAGTCAATTGTGAGTGTTATGTCCATCACAATAGTGGGTACCGACTGGACCATTTCGGGTTTCGCCTGCTTGTTGCGTTGCGATGCGTCCTGTTTGTTTTCTTGGACGGTTGTTGTTCCTGTTGCTGTGTCAACCCTGTTTCAACTTTGCTAGCAGAGTCTTCCTGAGTCTCGAATTCCATGTTTGTCTTTTGTTGTTATTCTTCTTGGTGGTCGTTTAATGATAGTGGTGAGCGGAAAGGAATTGGATATCATTGCAAACCTTTCTCAAGAAATAACCAAAATTATGGTCGACAGTGTGTACGTGGCTGCCAATCCTAAGAAGAACATCGTCAATGTGAGCGTGAAAGTCTCGCTCGAGAGCAATACCTCCAAAGTTGTCATCGTCACGTTTGACTTTGTCATGTGAGTCGACGTTCCAATCTCTACATTCCGCTGTTAGGTAGGCAAGAGTTCAACTTACATACCAAAGGTTGCAGATGTTACAGTTGGTTAATATGTGACTGCGTCGGCGTTAGACGGATTGTGAATCGATTAATTGTTTAACATGGGCGGTCAAATCAAATATAGTATCGTCGTTGACATCCGAGACGATGTTTCTCAAACATTCGTTTGTGACATATTAATTTACTCAAGAGATATCTATCTTTCTTATTTCACTTGACAAACTTTCTTATTTCACTTGTGTGTATGTGACAAACTACTGGTGGTGATCTTCCCTTTTCTGATCGACATCGAACTGATCGACATCGAACTGTTCGGGATCGAACTCGTCCTCGTTCAAATTATATTTTTCTGTCAGCACTAAAAACCACATTTTCAGTTTCGTTAATAAGAATGTTGTCATTTCCTCGAATGTGTTCCGCTGTGACATACTGCCATCCAACAGAGTACTCCCTGTGTTAGGCAAGAACGGAATACACGACGTTTTGTTCGGATGTGACTGTGTTGGGATGTAAGGGGGTAAAACACAAATTTATGAGTCAAGGGACGATCAAACACCCATGTAATCAAATTGTCTTTATTTTGTAGCACCATTTACTGTCCCCTCTGTTTGTTCTCAAAAACATTAACCAATTCTGATTGGAAATTTTGTATTTGTCCAACAAGTGTTTCTTAATTCTGTTGTTGTAGTTAAGATGAGGGTTAATGGCGTTGAGAAGTTGTTTAATTTTTATATTGTTATATTTTATTTTCAGGTTGTAATATCGACTCAACCTATCTTTTTCTACCAAAGAATCGTATATTTGCTTCAGCACGTTGTATGATCTTATAATGTTAATTTTGGTTTCATCTGAATCGAATGCAGACTGCAGCGGCGACCCGATGTTTGTTTTCGCGTGTCGTGATGTCCAGAGGGTTGCTATAATCCGAACTCAATTTAGAATCGATAGTCTTGGCTATCTCGCTGCTTTCAAAAACTTTATTGGATCTGTCGTAATCGTCGTTGTTGTTGTTGTTGTCGTCGTGTACAAACGCAAACGCATCGAGAGTCTTCTCGACCAACTCTTTTTGACTTTCGAGAACGAGCAGGATACTATTGTAAACTCAAATAGAAAGTTAAGATGTGCAGTCTTCTGATTCTGAAAACCTTAGGGTGTCGGTGTCAAAGAACTCTACGTGTCAAGATCTCTGTCCAATTCTGCGTGATTCTGAATACAAATCTTACTTTGTCTCAGAGTTGGATCAAATGCGTTGCAGATGTTGCTAGTTGTCTGAATGCGAGACTTTATGTCAGCAGTAGACTGATTCTGAATACTATACGAGTGTTGCATGCTTATTCCCTCAGACTTTTCTGACTTGTCACTTTGTCTCAGAGAATGCTGAAGGATTACGAGAACACTTTGTTTCAAAAGAATGTATCAGTAAAGTGCTTCATACCCAACGGAAATTACAACAGCCTGATCGACGCTGTGAAGACCAAACAAATAGATATCATCATTCCCAAGCGATCTGAGGAACACACTCGATTGGAAACGCACTGCGTGTTAAAATCTGATCCGTCGCACTACGTGCGCATACACGAATCGGGTCGTTTCCTCAGCGTCTATTTGAGGAATTGGAAAACAGACGATGATCCCGTTCTACGTCACCTAGAGGCATCTCCAAATTGTCGTCGCGCGTCTTCGTGGGTGTCATCAGTGTCTGAGCAACACTTAGAAGATGCAATCAACCAGTACATGAATTGTGATTTCGTCACGGAGATCTATCAGAACGGCGATGCAAGGTTCGACGATATTCGAGCAGCTGTTAAACATCATTTCCTCACCGAGAAGAGATGCTTTGCTAGCATGCAAGAAGCGAAAGCTGTTCTATACACGATGCTGACAGAGAGTAACAAGGTAGTCGCTCCCCGAAAAAAAATTAAGAAAAAAAATGAATCTGATGTCAGAGGTGGCCGTGTGCATCTTGTGTGCCACTAACCCAGTGAACGTGATCTTCCAACCTTGCACTCACGGGTGTTGTTGCATGTCGTGCGCCCGATCCGTGTCCACGTGTCCGAAGTGCTGCAAGGACACTTTCCTAAAATAATCCATCGCCTCGTCCTGAAGATAGGACCTTCACCAACGTTTCAGTGTACGTCACGATGAGGAAGAGATAGAGGACAGAGCCGAACACAAGGTGAACAAACAAGGAGAAATAGTTGCAGAAAGATGGTTTCTTAGAGTGGTGGATGTGCTTGAGCACTTGCAGAAGAGGTAAGTTCAAATCAGAATCTTCTCTCTTCCCTTCCGCCAAAGAGAATGTATCTGACATTGAGTGAGGTGAGAGTAAAGACTTGGATAAATGCGTTAGAATAGAGAAATGTGTTCCCGGTGCGAGTAGGCAGCGGCAGGGGAGTACCTCTCGGGACCCACGTGTCATCAAGAAATGAATCGATACGTCATCACCTAAACAACTGAGCGAGCGGCTATGACACTTATGTTTGTACTAGACAACGTGAGCAGGTACCGTGTTGCTTAATCCTAGATTGGTCCAAGTGTGTTTGTGTGTGTGTGTGTGTGTGTGTGTGTGACCACGACAAATGCAGACCTTGTCATTTGGGAACACGTAACACAAATATATTTGGACGTACATCACATGTAAAAAATACAGACTTTGGTGGTAACAAATGCAGACTTTGCAGACTTTGGTCATTCTGGAAGTGGGGGCCTGATGGTGATGGCTTCCTCTAGGTCCCGCTGATGGGTGTTTCAGGACGTCCATCATGCGGCGAATGTTCCAGTATGTGTATAATAAATGCAGACTTTGGTCATTCTGGAAGTGTGCATAGCAGACTTTGGTCATTCTGGAACACGTGACGAACGTCACATTGACATGGGTGTAACAAATGTTGGACTCACATGACTTTGTTCTTCCCTAACAGCAGAGTGTACAGATTGGAACATCGACTCACATGACAAAGCTAACGTGACTGTTCGAAGATTGTGAAGTCTAGACCGAGTACGTTGCAGATGCAACGCAGCATGTCTGCTGATTCCTGATTTCCACTGTCGTCAGTCCTGTCAGGGTTGAGACGACTGGTTTCTAACGATGAACGTGTTTCTGAACACCGACCATTACCAAAAGTCAACTTTAGAAAATTTGAGCAGAGCGATGGCAGGGAACAGCAACCGGGAATCCATCGATCCGGTCCACCTTGGAGGCGATAAAAGAGTATGACTTGTTCTTACGTCTCATTTGTATGACTTGTTAATTATAAAATGTTATCTCAACTTTACGTGAATGAATATCCGACTTTCGTACCATGTTGGCGTGTCTCTGTTCGACTTTGTCTGACCCCTTCCAAAATTCGATTGACCACATTCACTCATGTCAGCGCGCTGGGAAGGGTAGGATGTCATAAATGTCACTTGAAGGGTAGGATATATTAAATTCAGTATTTTAAATAATTGTATATTCATCATTTGTATATAAATCCGTTTAACATAGTCATCTTTGTTTCATGGGTTAGTCATCTTTGTTTCATGGGTTACGTTAACATAAGACTGCGTAAAAAATCAAAATCACATACATTTAATTTTTTCTAAACTAATCTAAATTTACACAGCTGCAATCTGCATTCGATTCAGATGAAACCAAAATTAACATTATAAGATCATACAACGTGCTGAAGCAAATATACGATTCTTTGGTAGAAAAAGATAGGTTGAGTCGATATTACAACCTGAAAATAAAATATAACAATATAAAAATTAATCAACTTCTCAACGAAATTAATCCTCATCTTAACAACAACAACAGAATTAAGAAACACTTGTTGGACAAATACAAAATTTCCAATCAGAATTGGTTAATGTTTTTGAGAACAAACAGAGGGGACGGTAACGGAGATTACGAAATGTCAGATGCAATCGAGATCACTTGTAATGCGCAACACTCTCATCGGAATGTCTAGTTTTACGAGTTGCTTCACTGTACTCCAGTCGAACTCTTTCCTTTCGATAACGGGTTCCTCCATCCTCTTCTTGTACAACACCTGGAATTAACAAATTAAAATAAATAATGAGCGCGTGTAACATATGTTGTTTGACACGCGTGTATTGAACGAAATTGTTCAATACTAACCTGTTCGATGAAGAGAGGATCATTGGTGAACTGCATGAAGTAACAATCTGGATTGTGGTATATGTGTTCTATTAAGGGATCGCCTTTACGCCAGTTTCTCAGCGAAAGACCACAATGATAGCACCTCACGTTGTCACCCACACCTGTAAGAGTAATAATAGAAGTAGTAAATGTTGAAAAATAGAAGTAATAAATGTTGAATCCTTAATATTGCCAAAAATATTGTTGAACCAATATGTAAAAGGAATATTACCCAAGTAATAAAATCCAACTTTGGCTAGATTTGCAGGCGTCTGTTCCACGCCGGACTCTCTTCGTTGTTCTCGGTTTCTCTCTGTGCGACTCGACTCGATTTCGCAACGGATTTTCTGTTGGTGTTCTTGCATCGCGTGACGAAAAGGTCTTTTACATTGTTGTCATTTAACTTCTTCTTCAATATCTCGTTAATCAAATTTTTGAACTTGACTCTGTAGCGCTTGTTCAACTGATTCTTGTATCTGCCGATAATGGGTGACGTTCCCTGTCCCGCCCTGTTACAGTAAACGCATCGTTCCAACGAATTTGAAGTGACGGTCAAGTAGGTTTCACCCGTACGGACCGACGAGCGACTGCACCTGGTAGAGAACCATTCAATTTTCTCGCAGGAGCACAGGACCAATTCTTTCAGCGAGGCTAAAATCGAAATGATTCGTTGGTAGAACATGATTCCCTTTTTACCGACGGCCGCTGATTTGAATTTAGATTTTATCACTTCGAGCAAAGAAACGACAAAAGAATGCATTACGTTGTGAACCGATATGACGTTCTTTAAAATGCAAGAGACCGAGTCGATCCCGTACTTCATGAGTCTTCCCAGAGAAAGGTAACGTCACGTTGATCGAAACGTGGGACGTCGAATCGACCAGCGGGTTCTTCAGAAAGTACATGGCTAGTAAGCCTTCCAAACGCAAGGAGATCCGAAACGACAATGCAGAGGTGACAAAGACTAGAGTTGAAAGAGAAAACAAGAGAAAGAACTTCATCCAGTACATTAAGACTCATATCGAAATATTCAACAAAAACAAACAGATCATATACGAGACCGTGGTGAAAAACGAAAAGCAATTGAACGAACCGGATAGCACTTTCGACAGCGACGCTCTGACAACCATAATGAAAACTATAAATTTCGAAGACGAAGATAGAATCGAAAATAGCAGCTGGACGCAAATACGAATGGTACTCTCCTATCATGCTCCCTGTCAAACTCTTCGTCAATGCCACGGTGAACTCTAAAACCAATTCTGATGCCACAATCTGTCGACATGTTGAACAAAGTCTCACATTCACTCCGTCATACAGAGTCAGACGTTCGCCGAAGGCTTAATATGCCACATGACGGCACATTCACACGGTTTAGGAATCTGTAAACATGTAGAACAAAGTCTCACATTCACTCTCCGTCATACTAAGTTAGACAATCAAATAACAGACATCAGTGGAACAAAGTCTCAGACTCTGTAGAACAAATCTCATGACGGAATCTGTCGACGTGTAGAACAAAGTCTCCGATTCACTCCGTTGTACAAAGTCAGACGTTCGCCACCAGCCGAAGACCTAAGATGCCACCATGACACGACATGATGTGAGTAAACTAAAACATTCTGTAAATTCTTATTTTTATTTATTACACATAATCATTGCAATGAGAGGTGCAAGCAATGCAACCAAGTGAGAAGATAAGATTCATTTCGGGTTATGTACATGAATCTCGGGTTATGTACATATAGTAGAATTTCAGTTGACTGTTGAAACAAAGTCACACATTTACTTAGAGTTAAGATGTAGTAGATGTGGAGATGTAGTAGACTGTGAGGTGTAAGAAGACGATGTCGTGACATGTCGACAACTAACAAGACGAATTGCTAGAGTTCAGATGTTATGGGTGTAACAAGACGAATTGATCATCAGAGTACCTGGCTGCTGCTAGTGAATGTGTGACTTTGTCTCATCTGTTCGTTTGCAAAAAGATGTCGTGCCCATCCGAGCAACTGACTGCTGCTACATGTCGATAACTGCACAATTGATGTCGAGATCAATGTTGGATCCCAAAATAGAGTTAAGATGTATAATACGTTTTTAGTATCGATCACGAAGTAAATATTGTCCCGCGGTTTGTGTACATATAACGCAGAGCGGGTCTTGACAGGGTATTCGTTGTTATTTCCACGAACCGTATTAAACTTTCGAGACAGGAAATACACACAGTGCAAACACAGTGTTGCAAATACAACATGCAAATACACACATTGCAAATACACACAGTACTGCAAATACACACAGTGCAAATACACACAGTGTAAATACAAACAGTGCAAATACACACAGTGCAAATACACACAGTGCAAATACACACAGTGTAAATAAACACAGTGCAAATACACACAGTGCAAATACACACAGTACTGCAAATACACAGACACAATGCAAATACAATAAATACACACAGCGCTGCAAATACACACAATAACTTCATACACAGTGCAAATACACACAGTGCAAATACACACAGTGCAAATACACTGCAATCTTAAAATCATTATTCTGTATAGTTTTTTTCACATATACTTAATGTATTTGTCTTTTCACTTAATTCGGTGCTAAGGCTTGTTACTTGTGTTTCTAATTCAGTTACTTTGTTACCTTCAGTGAATAATGTGGTTTTTAAGAGTTCGTTGCTCTTTTTGTACTCGGCTTCACAGGAAACGCACTTTTGATAATTTATCAAATTTTCATCGTTCAATGTTTTAATCTCGACGTCTTTGTTAATAATGCTTTCCTGATATGTTTGGATCTCGACGTCTTTGTTATTAATACTTTCCTCCAATTCTGTTATTTTTTGGGTTGCATTTTCTTTATCTACCGAACGACGTCGTAAAACAAATCTATACACACTCAACCGAGAAAATGAAACTAAATTGAACGACAGTCACGAATCGGTTCTGAATAACGATTTGAAAGATATCATTGTGCCGTGTTACGTACATTTATAATTGTTTTGTTAATTTAAATGTCTTGGTGTATTAAAGATGAAACAAAATATATCAGTGTATTATTTGAATATGAGACTTTGTGTCAGTGGTAAACGTATTCTGAATACTATACGTGTTGTTGTTGCATGACTTAAACCCTCAAGTGTTGCAAATGTTGGTGAATGCGAGACTTTGTGTCAGCTGTAGACGGATTCTGAATACTATACGTGTTGTTGTTGCATGACTTTAACCCTCAAGAGTTGCAGATGGTGGTGAATGTGAGACTTTGTGTCAGCTGTAGACGGATTCTGAATACTATACGTGTTGTTGTTGCATGACTTAAACCCTCAAGAGTTGCAGATGGTGGTGAATGCGAGACTTTGTGTCAGCTGTAGACGGATTCTGAATACTATTGTGTGAACATCAGGGTTAATAAAATGTTTATATCCTACATCATATTTATTATTTTCAACAACCTACATCACTCTTGAAATCGGTGCAACACTTACACGGTACTCTTTCGACATTCGGCTGTAAAACGAAAGGTAATGCGTCGGTGATTAAATCTTTGGGGATGTCTTTACACTCAGGTAAGCAGAGTATATTAACCGAACCGCTGTGGCCGTTAATTCACAGGAAAGACATCCTGGGGAGTTTAGATCTCTGGTTGCAATTGCACAAAGACATCAGTGCCATGATGGTCGATAAAAAATATGCCGAAGTGAATATTTTTCTGGAACGGTACAACAAAAATGCTATCCGGAATGGATTGAAGGAACAAAAATACTTCGAACAGTTGTCTGACGTCTGCTACACGTTATTCGGCATCGAATTGCTACACAATAAAGATTTCGACGGACGACTGAAGACCATTTTGGTGAACGACGCACTGAAGAAAAAAACCTTCGACGTGTGGTGTTCAATAAGTATTTCGAAATTCCCAGACTCTACCTGACGCACACCGGTGTGTGGCTGGACAACACTCACGGGAATTTGAAGGTGAAGCAGTTTCCGTTGAGTGAATGGGTTTTACCTTCAGCTTACATGTTGTTCTACATGCTGAACAACCGTAACGCGAGCGAGGAGTTTCTCAAATTCAGTAGTGTAAGAGAGAGACCGACGGTGATCGATTTTATGTCCGGCGAAGCTGGAAAGTCGCTGTTGGATGTCATGGACGCGACGTTCGACATCAACAATACTAAAAATAAGAAATCAAGCATCGGTTATCGGGTGTTAGAGTGATTCTTCGGGTGTTTGGCTCTCTTGCTTTTTCCTAATTTATTTGTAGGTCTTCAACAATACCGGCTGGTCACATTACTTTTTATTCCGTCTTGTGTGCAGAACAGGTTTGTAAATGTGCGTGTTTTGGATTTACAAAGTCGACTTTAAAAACAAAAAGAGGAGGAGAATGGTAGGATTCTTTACGAAATATTACCAGATTAAAGATGTAGCTGCACATGACGGTATCCGTACAAGGCGTATCTGTCGAGTCACCTCAAATTCTATCCAAAATAAATTCGGATCGATCTAAGTTAGACCCCTTTTTAAACTAAATTACAGTTGATAAAAATACGGTCTTCGGCGTAACGCTATTTAAGATCATCAAAAATATTAACTTGGACACCGCGTTGTGAACCACCAATAAAAACAGAGTCTAGGCGTGAGTCCAAATTAAGTTCGACTCAAATATTTTTGCATTGTAATAATTCAGTTTTGCATTGTACTAATTCATTAGTAATTATAGATTTTTTTATTTTTGCAACTTGTTAGATCTGTTTGTACTGTTTTTAACTGATTCGTATGATTATCGTATTCGTTTTTAAGTTCTCTTAACAAATTCAGTTTGTCAGTGTTCAGACTGTCTATATTACTTTTTAATTCGTCAATCTCTGAAGTTTTAGTAAGCGTTTTTTTTTTTAGATTCTCTAGCGATGTGTTCATCTGTGCAATATTAAAATCATTATCCTTTATAGTTTTTTTCACATATACTCAATTTATTTGTCTTTTCACTTAATTCGGTGCTAAGGCTTGTTACTTGTGTTTCTAATTCATTTACTTTGTTACCTTCAGTGAATAATGTGTTTTTTAAGAGTTCGTTGCTCTTTTTGTACTCGGCTTCACAGGAAACGTACTTTTGATAATTTATCAAATTTTCATCGTTCAGTGTTTTAATCTCGACGTCTTTGTTAATAATGTTTTCCTGATATGTTTGGATCTCGACGTCCTTGTTATTAATACTTTCCTCCAATTCTGTTATTTTTTGGGTTGCATTTTCTTTATCTACGGTCAGATCGGTAATTTGTTGGTTCATCTGTGCAATTCGTTGATTTATAGACGTTTCATTAATTGTCACGTTTTCAAGAATTTGCTTGTTCGATGGTTACGGCTTCGGTCATCGTTGCGGCGGCGCTATTAAGTTATCGCTTGCTTCGAAGAGTAAATTGCCCAGTGAATGTGAGACCTTGTCGTCCTTGTCGTACAGTGCTAACAGATTCCAGACAATCGTCAAGACATGTATCTCTTCATCTTGCATAAGTCGAGGTACAGGGACAGTGAGTTTTAGATGCATCCCATACTATGTTGTCTTCCGTATATCACAATTAATTTGAACGAACTAGTTATGGTTCTATCAACTGCAGTCGAAATGACATTGTCAACACCGTAGTTAATTTTTAAGTATCTGTCACCGTTATCATCAACGATATTTGCTGCTACAGTTATGAATCTCCAAGAACTGATAGCGATTCCGAAAATTTAGAACGTGAAATGTTAAAAGTAATGTAGACAGGGTACTCTTCGTCGTAGATTTGAATCTTGATATTTACGGTGTCTTCTAGAGGCATCATGCAGAAGACTAACGATTGTGTCGTCCTCGATTCTGGATGTTCCTCGTTGTCTGACTCAGCTTTGACGTGGATTCAGCTGCTGGATGTTGCTAGAATATTAAAAACCAGTTTGAAGAAGAAGCAGAGTTTCACAACGCACATGTAGATATTAAAATACAATTCTGTTTAAACAAATTTATTAACATATTTGTTCATCAGGATTCATCAGGATACACGAGATGTTAGAAACAAACTCTTTCAGAAGACAATTTCTAATACCTACCTGCGTTGAAGATCCTTTGCGCTTGATTCCCTTATTGGAGACAGCAGCCTGTTCGTCACTCTTTAAGTCTCGTGTGGGACAGGCACAAACCCGCACGCCAATCACTTTGCGTCCCAGCACCTCAGCTTGCGTGATACTACAATAACCAACATTAATTAATTAATGATGACACAAAATAATGATAACACAAAATAAATACAAACACAAAAGCTACAAAATCAACAAACTAAACACGAAGGAGAAAAATCTGAATTAAGGAAAGAAATTGAAAAGTCATCTGCCAAAGTACAACAAATAATGACGATATACAAAGATGTAGATAAGAAATTCTTAGAAGTTAATGCAAATATACGAAAGATAATCCAAGAGAAAGACCGACTGAACGGAGAATTATCTGAAAATAAAAACAAGATCGATCTTATGCAAAATGAATACGAACAACTCCAACAACGTAATAACGAATTAGATACAACGTAATAACCATGCACCTCCTCCAGTACAGGTAGGTAGTCGTTACATACATCATCACGTCAACAGCCTCGAGATTGTCTGCGCTTTTCACTACAATACGTAACATACAGATTGTAGAAATTGTCGATCAGTATACCTGACTGTCCACTGTCTGCAACCCATGATGAAGTTAGCTCGTGTTCTACCCAGTGTCGAAAATTCTGACCTGGTCCTCTACTCGCGCACACCGGAAGCTGTAGACGCGCTGAAGATGATGTATGTGAACCACTACAAATCTTTCTTGGAAGCGGAAGTATACACAAAATTCAGAAATCTGCAATTTGACATTACTGGAGAACCTACTGCTGACGATATTAGGAATCAACACTACTCAGAATCTGTTCAATCTGTGCGAACAGATTCGTGGTGTCTGTCAGTGTCAGATAAGATTCTGAGTTAACTACATTACATCTCAACTCTCTATTCAATTACTCAGACAAAGTAATACTCGTAGGCAAGAGGTCACAATCCGTCTAACACCGACGCAAAGTCACACATTAACACAACTGTAACATCACCCAACTTTCCGAATATACGTTTCCGACAAAGTCAAGCGACATCTCAGACAAAAGCACGCATTCACCTAACACTCAGCATTGAGACAAACTCAAACATCAACACACACCGGAATTGGTCACCGCTGTAAATAAACGCACACATTTACCAAACGGAATCGGTCACCGCCTCCGAATCAAATCAACCACTCAGAATCGGTCTACGTTGTAGACAAAGTCACGCATTCACCAGCGTCTCAGAATTGGTCTATATTACAAACGAAGTCACGCATTCACCAACGTCAGATTTCATGGTGTCGCTTCTGCTTGTGATTTCGCTAGGTGTTTAACTCCTGACCTAAAAGTTCTATATTGCATGTACCTCGTGAAAACGAGCAATATTTTAGACTTAACTATCAATTGGAAATCTGTCACGTCCAGCAAATATTAAGTATAGATAGACAATTCGAGTTAATTTTGAAAAATAATTTAATTCCAATGTACGTTAATTAGATTTAAAAAAGCAATGTCAGAACGAAGGAGATGTTTTATTTTAAATTAGTTAATTAATCTGAACTGAAGGCCCTGAATTTTAGTTCACGGCGCGTTCAAAATTATTAACGACGACATACACGGAACAAGATGAGTTAAGAAGAGGTTCTAGTTCTTCTTCTTCGAGGTTTTTGTTATTGACAATCAGATTTATACTGTAATCGAGCAAGCTGTGCAAGTTCCTGAGCGGGGTTTGATAATCGTAACCGAAAGGTGCGATTAATCGGTCTATTATAGACGTTAAGAGTGTGTGATGGGTTTGACCTTCTTTCAACATCATGATGACGTCGTACAACGCCATTGAAAAATTCAACAAGTAAAATGCAAAGCATGCCTGGCTAGCTCCGTTTTTACGTTCTTTGAATTTTAGAAAAGGTGAAGTATCGCCGAAAATAGGTCGACGTCTCTTTACTAAGAGAGAGACGTTCTTCTCGCTGCTGTAATTTGAAAAGAAGAGTATGCTCGCAGGTATCCGCTCTGCTGCGTTGACTTTTAACATGAGCATACAAGTGTTGACACACTCCTTCAAATTTTTGAGACTCCTCAGCGTTGATTTGTAAAAAGAAACGTTGCTAGAAAAAGAGAAATAAATATTCTGAACCGCGTCTACGGCCAGTTGTGTTAATGTGTGACTTTGAGTCGGCGTTAGACGGATTGTGAACTCTTGCCTACGAGTCTTACTTTTTACTTTGTCTACGTAATTGTATCCAACGTGCAACGTACTCCGAGGTGACCCATATGTTACACCAACAGATTCTGAATAGGAGATGTAGTTGAATATAAAGTTGAGACCTTGTCGTACAGGTCGTCTGATTTTGAGTTCAGATGAAAAATAATAATTGAGTTTACAATAGTAACCCCTTCAAACATTGAGTTCAGAATATGTTGGGGTGAATGTGAGACCTTGTCGTACAGGTCGTCTGATTTTGAGTTCAGAATCGGTAGCGTTATTCGACAAAGTCTCACATGTAACGGGTATAGTTCATAATCGGTTGATATCTTGGCCAAAAGCGTACATTGGTGCCCGTAAAATCGACTGTCATTGAGACCGATATCAACAATTCGGTTTCATTGATTACAACTATCTTGTCAGAGTTACTCTTAGGTGAGAATTTGATTACGATCACCTCACGCCTCAATTTGTTTGTTCAACCGTATAATTTCGTCTTCTTGTTTTTTCAGGAATATCGATAAGTCATTACTCTTTTCACTCAGTTGGGTTTCGAGAGCAGTTTTCTCTTGCTGGAGGCGAGTGACATCTTGCTGGAGTCCATCTCTCGTTTGTGTCTCTTGTAACCCACGTGTCATCAAGAAATGAATCGATACGTCATCGACTACGGGTTGTGGAAGACCACCAAACACCCTCTATTTTTATTCGACCCCGTTAAGCATTTTAATCAAGCAGAACAAGTGTGTAAAGATTTGGGAAATAATTCGTTAGCCGTGTATAACGAAGACAAAAGAGCGTTTCAATGCATCCCGCGTTCGGAAGCGATTAGAAACGCTCTCACGTTCGCTGGTCCGTACGAACCTTCCCTTTTCATGGACTTAGATCACGCTAACGGGTATTTGCATGGGTCTCTCTGCGCGCATGCAATTGTAAGTCAAGACTTCCTTGTCGTACAGTGCTAACAGATTCCAGACAATCGTTAATGCAACTCTACACAAGACATATATCTCTACATTTTGCATAAGTCGAAATGATCTGCACCAATACTATACATCTTGAATGTGTCACACACTACAGAGTTCAGAATCGTATCGTAACTTGTCATTATCGTATTCAATAGTCTTGTTGCGTTGAGTTGAGTGGCGTTGAGTTAATCTTCTTCGGTCCGACGATTCAATATTCGAGTGGCGTTGAGTTAATCTTCTTCGATCCGACGAGTCAATATTCGAGTGGCGTTGAGTTAATCTTCTTCGGTCCGACGAGTCAATATTCGAGTGGCGTTGAGTTAATCTTCTTCGGTCCGACGAGTCAATATTCGAGTGGCGTTGAGTTAATCTTCTTCGGTCCGACGAGTCAATATTCGAGTGGCGTTGAGTTAATCTTCTTCGGTCCGACGAGTCAATATTCGAGTGGCGTTGAGTTAATCTTCTTCGGTCCGACGAGTCAATATTCGAGTGGCGTTGAGTTAATCTTCTTCGGTCCGACGAGTCAATATTCTTCGAATGTTTTTTAGTGTAGTTGATTCTTTTACGTTTGTTTTGTTGTTGCTACTACATGGCAAATTGAAAAATCTACAAACTAAAAATAGTAGGTAACTCTTTGGTGTGGGAAGAACCAGTCGCGTCGTCCACCTAATCTGCATTCGATTCAGATGAAACCAAAATTAACATTATAGGATCATACAACGTGCTGAGGCAAATATACGATTCTTTGGTAGAAAAAGATAGGTTGATTCGATATTACAACCTGAAAATAAAATATAACAATATAAAAATTAAACAACTTCTCAACGCCATTAATCCTCCACCTCCCGCGCCAATGTACGCTTTAGGCCAAGATATCAACCGATTATGAACTTTACCCACCGCGGTTGAGAGCTGCTGTTCAGAGAGAGTGGTGCAGGTCACTGAATAGAGAGTTAAGATGTGCAGGTCTTCTGATTCTGAAAACCTTAGGGTTTGTAGTTAAGACTGAATAGAGAGTTAAGATGTGCAGGTCACTGAATAGAGAGTTCTGAATAGAGAGTTAAGATGTGTAGGTCTTCTGATTCTGAAAAGATGTGCAGGTCACTGAATAGAGAGCAACGCTACTAAGCTGTTCGACGACGCCGTATCGTCGACTCGTCGTCGCTTCTTCTTAGACGGCGGCGGACCGATGTCGTTGTCCTCCTCGTTAACACGCATCGACCAGAAATTCTGTTCGCTGACATCGTTGGAAGATTAGTTCACCAATCTCGATGCTGCTTGACTTCAATGCAATAGTTTATAAGTTTGCTTTGAAACGAGTTGTTTCATCGTATAGTTTTAAGTTTGCTTTGAAACGAGTTGTTTCATTGTATAGTTTTAAGTTGTTTTGAAACGACTTGTTTCATTGCATAGTTTTTAAGTTTGCTTTAAACCGTTGTTTCTCCTGGCTATAGATTTTTAAGTTAGTTATAAGGTTTGGAAACGAGTTGTTTCTATATTGCAGCTAGTTATCATTTTTATCATTGATCATTTGCTTACAAATCAAGTGGAATACTGCCTTCTTGAAAGTTAGTGTCTATACTTTACCTACCCTTATTATCTAGAGCGATGACAAGACCATTTCTACATAACAGCTATGACAATCATCTTGCAACCGTGACGTGGTCTCCTATCAATACATGCCAAATCACAGGGGTGTAATTGACACACACGAAGTAACGCGCGAAAAGCTGTGACGTAAGCTATCAATCGGCGTCGTTATCGACACATGCAAAAACATGGGCGTTATCTTAATCACAAATACTCAATAGGATAAGATTTGTAGTTTAGCGATCTGCAAAGATCTTAATATTTGTCTTCTATGAGGACGTATATTTATGTAATATTTACATTAAAAAAAACAAAACAAAATTTACATTGTTTTATTTTTAACAAACGTACATTACATTATTTAACAAATGTACATTACATAGTGTGCACTCCCTGCGAGTGCTTTTGCTGTTGATGTTTGGTGAGTCCTCTTACAGCTACAGATTATTGGCGGCATGCTTCGGAAGACCGTTTGATGAGACACCCAACAATGCAACTCTCTGGTGTTGGATGAGTTAATGAACAGGTACAACAGAGAAGCAAAGAAGGATGTGACTTCAGGTCAATTTTTATTTTAGGAGTAAAACAAACATACACTACTACAGAACATACACGCACACGAATAACAGATACAGAATTATCAGTCCACACGCACACGAATTACATAGAGACTTTTTCAGCCACAACTTCAGTTCCATTTTTATTTTAGGAGTAACATAAGAGTCTGCACACATGTCTTAGGTTGACTTGATTTCTAATGTTAACACAATTTATATACTGTACAGAACACCTCCATCATACACACATACACAAGTTACATACACTACACACTCACACACAACAGTTCCATTTTAATACACACACACAAGTTACATACAACAGGAAGAGATTCAACAGGAAGAGTTCGTTTACAACTGTAAGTTTAAAATTTAATACACATTCAACATCTTAAAAACTACATCTTAAAAATTAGTACACATCTCAGCATTCACACACATGTAGAATAAACACATTCACACACATGTAGAATAAACACTTGACATTTCATCTTATCACGTGAGTCACATCCTTTCTTCTTCCAGCTTGCAACAACAACACCAAACTTAAAGTTGACCCTCGGACGAGACTGTTTTATAAACAAACAGTTGAATTGAGACTCATCTTTCTCTCTATCCTACCTGAGACACATCTTTCTCTACACCCTACCTGGGTTTGTCGTCACCAACTGTAAGTTGTGTGCGGCGTACTCGTTTAAAACCTAGGTGTCTGAATGTAGTGACTCTATTTTTATTGGTGGTTCACAACGCGGTGTCCTAGTTAATATTTTTGATGATCTTAAATAGCGTTACGCCGAAGACCGTATTTTTATCAACTGTAATTTAGTTTAAAAAGGCAAACGTGACGATGACAACTTTGGTGAATGTGAGACCTTGTCGTTATGAATGCCACAGTTGCATTGCCTGACGCTTCCACAATCCATAGCTGGGGTGTCTCCACGACACATAAGTTGCATTGCATAAGTTGTGTACGACACACGTTCATCGTGACGTTAGACTTTGTCATGTGAGTCGACGTTCCAATCTGTACACTTAATATTTAACTGCATCACATATTAAGCATTCGTATATCCGGTTGAACACACACTGGAAATATTTCACGTTGGTGTCGATGACGTTTGTTTCTTCGACAGTTTGCCCGTAGCCGATTCTGCGCCGTTCCTCTTTTGATTTGTTGCATGCTTGGATGGATATGTTGCTGACGTAATCTTTAATTGTTTTGTTTTTCGTTTCGTAAGGCCAGATCAAAACCTTCGACATGCATGAAAAAATCAATCATCAAGCAAATGAAGAAATATATCCGTATGAAAGACTGAATGGGAATGTATCGGACAGTAAGAGTAAAATAAAAGATTAAGTCCGTATTTATTGTTTATTTTTCACCGGTACAATTTGACTTCATTTGTCAACTCGGTCATGGATGTGTGAGAATCGATCTCAAAGCATTCGTCAACGACAGAACATCGGACACGAACAATTGCATCCTTCGAAACGATCATCCCGTTGTCGTTAAAACGATAGAGTGCGTCAACAGGATCATCGAACGACGTCGTAAAACAAATCTATACACACTCAACCGAGAAAATGATACTAAATTGAACGACAGTCACGAATCGGTTCTGAATAACGATTTGAAAGATCGTTGTTACGTACATTTAGAGATGTTTTGTTAATTTAAATGTCTTGGTGTATTAAAGATGAAACAAAATATATCAGTGTATTATTTTTACCATATGGGTTTACTTTTGTAATTGAGAGATTGCTCTCGTTTTCGTGTACGGCTTCGTATGACGAGCCAAGAGCAGTTTCTCGTGAATTGTGTGATTGCATGTGTGGTTGAATTATTTAATTGCATGTGTGGTCTTTCATATGCACGGGTTCGTTTACCGACATGACAATGAAATACGATCTAAAATGACAAACATGGATCAAAGTACATCACGCAGATGCAAATGTCAACAAGCAAGAAGAGAAGTCTCTTTAGTAAGTAAGACGTCGCTCACATGTGAACACACAACTGAACTCACGCCTCCTGGCGTCTGGCCTGCGATTGAACTTCAATAAGGTCTGTAAATATAAATTCAATAATCTGTTCAAACCTTTAGTGCACGAAGTGTGAAGAATTCCGTCCTTCACTGGACCTAGTGAACATTCCGTCAATTATGTGATCGTGTGTGATGAGTAGCAACATGTGAATACCGAACGAACGTGCACAGTGTACCGCTCTGAATTAGTAAGTGCGTCATGTTCTGAGAAGAGTGTATGTCGTACATTATACTTAAATCGTTTTTCAAGTGTACGTTTTTTGGACTCGGAGAGAACTCTATTCAGAATCTGTTCTATCCGGCGGAGTATACAGATTGGAACGTCGACTCACATGACAAAGTCTAACGTGACGATGACTACTTTACCTTCGATCAATAACATGTACAACACTAGAGTTCAAAATCTTATCTCAACGTAGGCAAGAGTTCTACATCTTATCTTCAAATATTCATAGGCAAGAGTTCAAATGAATTTATAATAGTACCCCCTGAAAAGCACACGAATGGTTGACTTTGTCTTATATATCGACCGATTCTGAGACGCATGAAAAAAACAAAATTGAATTTATAATAGTAACTCCTGAAAAAGTAAAATTGAGTTTATAATAGTACCCCTTAGAATGTAAATGAAATACACTGTAGACAAATTTCATTGGAAAGTCGACTCACATGACAAAGCAGATGTTACAGTTGTGTTTAGACGGATTGTGAACTCTTGCCTACGGAGTGTACAAAATCTTACAAGCATTAAGAGCAATCACATCGTCGGAGTGAAAGACGTATGATTACGTACGGAGATGAAGAAACCTTCGAAACAGATCCGTCAGATCAAGCAGGAGCTCTAGTATCCAGACCCACCTTGTCGATAACGGAGCTGACCCCCTATGAAGAACTTCTGTCAATGAAAGATACACAAGCGAGAGATGCGTTTGTTAGAAGCATCGTATCCAAAATCGTCTCAGAATTGGTCTACATTGCAGACAAAGTCACGCATTCACCAACGTCTCGAATGTAAAGAGAGGAGAGTGCATGATTCTGATAATAAACTGGCTTGTTATTATTTGTTTTAAATCTTAACTTTATCCTTAAATCCTAGCTAAAAAATGAAACCTTTGTTTTGGGAGGGATGCCAAAAAAACAAGAAGCATCGGCCTCTAAACAAGAGCGATTTAGGTAAGTAAAATAATGGGGTCGAGCTTGAAGAAGCGTCACGTAGGAATTGTCTTGTTACGGTTCTTCAGTGCAGAAAAAAAAATCTAAAAGAAAATAAAACTCAACAGCGGTTAAAATATTTATTAATGACGGTAAGTGATCGCTCTGTCTCGTTCAAGAAGCTTGCATACAATTGTTTTCTCTGTCTTCAAGCAGCTACAATTTCAGATACAGATTAATTTAAACCCATGCTACAAAATTAGCAATCAAACAACACCGGGAATATTAGTAGCAGTCAGAAGCGAATGACGATGTCCTTGTCACACGTTAGCGAATATGTGAGATAAACGGGTTTGGCTGTCACTGTGTCTCCGAATTGTTAGTGGCTGACAATCTCGACATCGAAGTGAAGAGTTATCAGAAACAGTTGAACCATCGCATACCACCACGAAGAATAACAACAAAAGACAAACATGGAGTTCGAGACTCAGGAAGACTCTGCTAGCAAAGTTGAAACGAACGACAACTTTATCATACCCGAGAACGAATTGTTGAATCGTGTTTTTAAGCTGAAAGCGGATTCGTTGCACAAATTGAAAAACAGCCAGTCGACGCTCTTGAGAGAAGTGGAACACTATGTCGCTTTCCGAAAAAGGAGTATCGATTAATTTAATCTGAAACGCTTCGTGTTGTTGAGGTATAGTCGTGTCGGTATAGGACGTTAGCGTATCGTCGTCGAAATAAAAATTCAATATGCAGAACCTGTTTTGTTTGTGAAGTACTTTGTTCTTCGAATTGGATTCGTCGATAACAAATGTGTTTATACTACTTCGCGTGGAACAGACGCCTGCAAATCTAGGCAAAGTTGGATTTTATTACTTGGGTAATATTCCTTTTATATATTGGTTCAACAATATTGTTGGCAATATTAATGATTCAACATTTATTACTTCTATTTTTCAACATTTACTACTTCTATTATTACTCTTACAGGTGTGGGTGACAACGTGAGGTGCTATCATTGTGGTCTTTCGCTGAGAAACTGGCGTAAAGGCGATCCCTTAATAGAACACATATACCACAATCCAGATTGTTACTTCATGCAGTTCACCAATGATCCTCTCTTCATCGAACAGGTTAGTATTGAACAATTTCGTTCAATACACGCGTGTCAAACAACATATGTTACACGCGCTCGTTATTTATTTTAATTTGTTAATTCCAGGTGTTGGCACGTTTTTGTCCCAGTGATTATCTTACTTTTTAATTTTTCAGACATCGAGATGTGCGACACGGAGAGTATCGTTCGCAACCTGGGATCCGCATTCGTCTCTAGAACTGCCAAGAAGAAACCTCTGCGAATCGTACTCGAAAAGCAACTGAAGGAATACAGGAAAATACTGTTAAGCGATTCCGCCACCGCCGCAAGTGCTGCCGGAAAACCCTTAAGCGACAAAGCCCTGTTCACATATCTGTTGGACGTCACGCCGATTTCCAAAGACAAGGAGAAAGAAGAAGAGATGAAAAAAGTCGCGACGGCTATCAGGAACAAGGCATGTGCCGATACGCCCGACGAGCGCATGTACTCCATGGGAGAATCCTACTACACGCTGCTGAATTGCACGGACAAACGTGAGTTTGCCTTTTTTTTTTGTGATTTGCCTTTTTTCTTTTTCTTATCGAGTCTTTATTATCTCGATTTGCCTTTATTATCATTCTAACGATGACTGTTTTTCCATTCCAGTTCACGCAGGCGAAAAAGAAAACATAAAGAGACTTCGAACCGTGTGAAGTCTAGACCGAGTACGTTGCATGTGTGACTCTGCGTCGGCGTTAGACGGATTGTGAACTCTTGCCTACCTAACAGCGGAGTGTACAAAATCTTACAAGCATTAAGAGCAACTAGAGAGTTGCATTGTTGGTCTAGACGCACCGTCCAACGTGCAACCTACTCTGAGGTGAATGTCTCAGAATCGGTCTACATTGCAGACAAAGTCATGCATTCACCAATGAAATTTGTCTACAGTGTATTTCATTTACATTCTAAGGGGTACTATTATAAACTCAATTTTACTTTTTCAGGAGTTACTATTATAAATTCAATTTTGTTTTTTTCATGCGTCTCAGAATCGGTCGATATATAAGACAAAGTCAACCATTCGTGTGCTTTTCAGGGGGTACTATTATGAATTCATTTGAACTCTTGCCTATGAATATTTGAAGATAAGATGTAGAACTCTTGCCTACGTTGAGATAAGATTTTGAACTCTAGTGTTGTACATGTTATTGATCGAAGGTAAAGTAGTCATCGTCACGTTAGACTTTGTCATGTGAGTCGACGTTCCAATCTGTATACTCCGCCGGATAGAACAGAATCTGTATAGAGTTCTCTCCGAGTCCAAAAAACGTACACTTGAAAAACGATTTAAGTATAATGTACGACATACACTCTTCTCAGAACATGACGCACTTACTAATTCAGAGCGGTACACTGTGCACGTTCGTTCGGTATTCACATGTTGCTACTCATCACACACGATCACATAATTGACGGAATGTTCACTAGGTCCAGTGAAGGACGGAATTCTTCACACTTCGTGCACTAAAGGTTTGAACAGATTATTGAATTTATATTTACAGACCTTATTGAAGTTCAATCGCAGGCCAGACGCCAGGAGGCGTGAGTTCAGTTGTGTGTTCACATGTGAGCGACGTCTTACTTACTAAAGAGACTTCTCTTCTTGCTTGTTGACATTTGCATCTGCGTGATGTACTTTGATCCATGTTTGTCATTTTAGATCGTATTTCATTGTCATGTCGGTAAACGAACCCGTGCATATGAAAGACCACACATGCAATTAAATAATTCAACCACACATGCAATCACACAATTCACGAGAAACTGCTCTTGGCTCGTCATACGAAGCCGTACACGAAAACGAGAGCAATCTCTCAATTACAAAAGTAAACCCATATGGTAAAAATAATACACTGATATATTTTGTTTCATCTTTAATACACCAAGACATTTAAATTAACAAAACATCTCTAAATGTACGTAACAACGATCTTTCAAATCGTTATTCAGAACCGATTCGTGACTGTCGTTCAATTTAGTATCATTTTCTCGGTTGAGTGTGTATAGATTTGTTTTACGACGTCGTTCGATGATCCTGTTGACGCACTCTATCGTTTTAACGACAACGGGATGATCGTTTCGAAGGATGCAATTGTTCGTGTCCGATGTTCTGTCGTTGACGAATGCTTTGAGATCGATTCTCACACACATCCATGACCGAGTTGACAAATGAAGTCAAATTGTACCGGTGAAAAATAAACAATAAATACGGACTTAATCTTTTATTTTACTCTTACTGTCCGATACATTCCCATTCAGTCTTTCATACGGATATATTTCTTCATTTGCTTGATGATTGATTTTTTCATGCATGTCGAAGGTTTTGATCTGGCCTTACGAAACGAAAAACAAAACAATTAAAGATTACGTCAGCAACATATCCATCCAAGCATGCAACAAATCAAAAGAGGAACGGCGCAGAATCGGCTACGGGCAAACTGTCGAAGAAACAAACGTCATCGACACCAACGTGAAATATTTCCAGTGTGTGTTCAACCGGATATACGAATGCTTAATATGTGATGCAGTTAAATATTAAGTGTACAGATTGGAACGTCGACTCACATGACAAAGTCTAACGTCACGATGAACGTGTGTCGTACACAACTTATGCAATGCAACTTATGTGTCGTGGAGACACCCCAGCTATGGATTGTGGAAGCGTCAGGCAATGCAACTGTGACATTCATAACGACAAGGTCTCACATTCACCAAAGTTGTCATCGTCACGTTTGCCTTTTTAAACTAAATTACAGTTGATAAAAATACGGTCTTCGGCGTAACGCTATTTAAGATCATCAAAAATATTAACTAGGACACCGCGTTGTGAACTACCAATAAAAATAGAGTCACTACATTCAGACACCTAGGTTTTAAACGAGTACGCCGCACACAACTTACAGTTGGTGACGACAAACCCAGGTAGGGTGTAGAGAAAGATGTGTCTCAGGTAGGATAGAGAGAAAGATGAGTCTCAATTCAACTGTTTGTTTATAAAACAGTCTCGTCCGAGGGTCAACTTTAAGTTTGGTGTTGTTGTTGCAAGCTAGAAGAAGAAAGGATGTGACTCACGTGATAAGATGAAATGTCAAGTGTTTATTCTACATGTGTGTGAATGTGTTTATGCTACATGTGTGTAAATGCTGAGATGTGTACTAATTTTTAAGATGTAGTTTTTAAGATGTTGAATGTGTATTAAATTTTAAACTTACAGTTGTAAACGAACTCTTCCTGTTGAACCTCTTCCTGTTGTATGTAACTTGTGTGTGTGTATTAAAATGGAACTGTTGTGTGTGAGTGTGTAGTGTATGTAACTTGTGTATGTGTGTGTGATGGAGGTGTTCTGTACTGTATATAAATTGTGTTAACATTAGAAATCAAGTCAACCTAAGACATGTGTGCAGACTCTTATGTTACTCCTAAAATAAAAATGGAACTGAAGCTGTGGCTGAAAAAGTCTCTATGTAATTCGTGTGCGTGTGGACTGATAATTCTGTATCTGTTTTTCGTGTGCGTGTATGTTCTGTAGTAGTGTATGTTTGTTTTACTCCTAAAATAAAAATTTAACTGAAGTCACATCCTTCTTTGCTTCTCTGTTGTACCTGTTCATTAACTCATCCAACACCAGAGAGTTGCATTGTTGGGTGTCTCATCAAACGGTCTTCCGAAGCATGCCGCCAAGAATCTGTAGCTGTAAGAGGACTCACCAAACATCAACAGCAAAAGCACTCGCAGGGAGTGCACACTATATAATGTACATTTGTTAAATAATGTAATGTACGTTTGTTAAAAATAAAACAATGTAATATTTTTTTTTATGTAAATATTACATAAATATACGTCCTCATAGAAGACAAATATTAAGATCTTTGCAGATCGCTTTACTACAAATCTTATCCTATTGAGTATTTGTGATTAAGATAACGCCCATGTTTTGGCATGTGTCGATAACGACGCCGATTGATAGCTTACGTCACAGCTTTTCGCGCGTTACTTCGTGTGTGTCAATTACACCCCTGTGATTTGGCATGTATTGATAGGAGACCACGTCACGGTTGCAAGATGATTGTCATAGCTCTTATATGTAGAAATGGTCTTGTCATCGCTCTAGATAATAAGGGTAGGTAAAGTATAGACACTAACTTTCAAGATGGCAGTATTCCACTAGATTTGTAAGGAAATGATAAATGATAAAAATGATAACTAGCTGCAATTTAGAAACAACTCGTTTCCAAACCTTATAACTAACTTAAAAATCTATAGCCAGGAGAAACAACGGTTTAAAGCAAACTTAAAAACTATGCAATGAAACAAGTCGTTTCAAAACAACTTAAAACTATACAATGAAACAACTCGTTTCAAAGCAAACTTAAAACTATACGATGAAACAACTCGTTTCAAAGCAAACTTATAAACTATTGCATTGAAGTCAAGCAGCATCGAGATTGGTGAACTAATCTTCCAACGATGTCAGCGAACAGAATTTCTGGTCGATGCGTGTTAACGAGGAGGACAACGACATCGGTCCGCCGCCGTCTAAGAAGAAGCGACGACGAGTCGACGATACGGCGTCGTCGAACAGCTTAGTAGCGTTGCTCTCTATTCAGTGACCTGCACATCTTTTCAGAATCAGAAGACCTACACATCTTAACTCTCTATTCAGAACTCTCTATTCAGTGACCTGCACATCTTAACTCTCTATTCAGTCTTAACTACAAACCCTAAGGTTTTCAGAATCAGAAGACCTGCACATCTTAACTCTCTATTCAGTGACCTGCACCACTCTCTCTGAACAGCAGCTCTCAACCGCGGTGGGTAAAGTTCATAATCGGTTGATATCTTGGCCTAAAGCGTACATTGGCGCGGGAGGTGGAGGATTAATGGCGTTGAGAAGTTGTTTAATTTTTATATTGTTATATTTTATTTTCAGGTTGTAATATCGAATCAACCTATCTTTTTCTACCAAAGAACGGTATATTTGCTTCAGCACGTTGTATGATCTTATAATGTTAATTTTGGTTTCATCTGAATCGAATGCAGATTAGGTGGACGACGCGACTGGTTCTTCCCACACCAAAGAGTTACCTACTATTTTTAGTTTGTAGATTTTTCAATTTGCCATGTAGTAGCAACAACAAAACAAACGTAAAAGAATCAACTACACTAAAAAACATTCGAAGAATATTGACTCGTCGGACCGAAGAAGATTAACTCAACGCCACTCGAATATTGACTCGTCGGACCGAAGAAGATTAACTCAACGCCACTCGAATATTGACTCGTCGGACCGAAGAAGATTAACTCAACGCCACTCGAATATTGAATCGTCGGACCGAAGAAGATTAACTCAACGCCACTCAACTCAACGCAACAAGACTATTGAATACGATAATGACAAGCTACGATACGATTCTGAACTCTGTAGAGTGTGACACATTCAAGATGTATAGTATTGGTGCAGGTCATCTCGACTTATGCAAAATGTAGAGATATATGTCTTGTGTAGAGTTGCATTAACGATTGTCTGGAATCTGTTAGCACTGCACGACAAGGAAGTCTTAACTTACAATTGCATGTGCGCAGAGAGACCCATGCAAATACCCGTTAGCGTATCTATGTCCATGAAAAGGGAAGGTTCGTACGGACCAGCGAACGTGAGAGCGTTTCTAACCGCTTCTGAACGCGGGATGCATTGAAACGCTCTTTTGTCTTCGTTATACACGGCTAACGAATTATTTCCCAAATCTTTACACACTTGTTCTGCTTGATTAAAATACTTAACGGGGTCGAATAAAAATAGAGGGTGTTTGTTGGTCTTCCACAACCCGTAGTTGATGACGTACCGATTCATTTCTTGATGACACGTGGGTTACAAGAGACACAAACGAGAGATGGACTCCAGCAAGATGTCACTCGCCTCCAGCAAGAGAAAACTGCTCTCGAAACCCAACTGAGTGAAAAGAGTAATGACTTTTCGATATTACTGAAAAAACAAGAAGACGAAATTATACGGTTGAACAAACAAATTGAGGCGTGAGGTGATCGTAATCAAATTCTCACCTAAGAGTAACTCTGACAAGATAGTTGTAATCAATGAAACCGAATTGTTGATATCGGTCTCAATGACAGTCGATTTTACGGGCACCAATGTACGCTTTTGACCAAGATATCAACCGATTATGAACTATACCCGTTACATGTGAGACTTTGTCGAATAACGCTACCGATTCTGAACTCAAAATCAGACGACCTGTACGACAAGGTCTCACATTCACCCCAACAGATTCTGAACTCAATGTTTGAAGGGGTTACTATTGTAAACTCAATTATTATTTTTCATCTGAACTCAAAATCAGACGACCTGTACGACAAGGTCTCAACTTTATATTCAACTACATCTCCTATTCAGAGTCTGTTGGTGTAACATATGGGTCACCTCGGAGTACGTTGCACGTTGGATACAATTACGTAGACAAAGTAAAAAGTAAGACTCTTAGGCAAGAGTTCACAATCCGTCTAACGCCGACTCAAAGTCACACATTAACACAACTGGCCGTAGACGCGGTTCAGAATATTTATTTCTCTTTTTCTAGCAACGTTTCCTTTTATAAATCAACGCTGAGGAGTCTCAAAAATTTGAAGGAGTGTGTCAACACTTGTATGCTCATGTTAAAAGTCAACGCAGCAGAGCGGATACCTGCGAGCATACTCTTCTTTTCAAATTACAGCAGCGAGAAGAACGTCTCTCTCTTAGTAAAGAGACGTCGACCTATTTTCGGCGATACTTCACCTTTTCTAAAATTCAAAGAACGTAAAAACGGAGCTAGCCAGGCATGCTTTGCATTTTACTTGTTGATTTTTTCAATGGCGTTGTACGACGTCATCATGATGTTGAAAGAAGGTCAAACCCATCACACACTCTTAACGTCTATAATAGACCGATTAATCGCACCTTTCGGTTACGATTATCAAAAGCCGCTCAGGAACTTGCACAGCATGCTCGATTACAGCATAAATCTTAGTGTCAATAACTAAAACCTCGAAGAAGAAGAACTAGAACCTCTTCTTAACTCATCTTGTTCCGTGTATGTCGTCGTTAATAATTTTGAACGCGCCGTGAACTAAAATTCAGGACCTTCAGCTCAGATTAATTAACTAATTTAAAATAAAACATCTCCTTCGTTCTGACATTGCTTTTTTAAATCTAATTAACGTACATTGGAATTAAATTATTTTTCAAAATTAACTCGAATTGTCTATATATACTTAATATTTGCTGGACGTGACAGATTTCCAATTGATAGTTAAGTCTAAAATATTGCTCGTTTTCACGAGGTACATGCAATATAGAACTTTTAGGTCAGGAGTTAAACACCTAGCGAAATCACAAGCAGAAGCGACACCATGAAATCTGACGTTGGTGAATGCGTGACTTCGTTTGTAATATAGACCAATTCTGAGACGCTGGTGAATGCGTGACTTTGTCTGCAACGTAGACCGATTCTGAGTGGTTGATTTGATTCGGAGGCGGTGACCGATTCCGTTTGGTAAATGTGTGCGTTTATCTACAGCGGTGACCAATTCCGGTGTGTGTTGATGTTTGAGTTTGTCTCAATGCTGAGTGTTAGGTGAATGCGTGCTTTTGTCTGAGATGTCGCTTGACTTTGTCGGAAACGTATATTCGGAGAGTTGGGTGATGTTACAGTTGTGTTAATGTGTGACTTTGCGTCGGTGTTAGACGGATTGTGACCTCTTGCCTACGAGTATTACTTTGTCTGAGTAATTGCATTAACGACACAACTTATGCAATGGAGACACCCCAGCAATGGATTGTTAAGCAATGCAACTGCATCGACAAGGTCTCACATTCACCAAAGTTGTGTCATGTGAGTCGACGTTTCAATCCCTACACTCCGCTGTTAGGTAGGCAAGAGTTCAACTTACATACCAAAGTCTAGACCGAGTACGTTGCAGATGTTACAGTTGTGTTAGAATTGAATAGAGAGTTGAGATGTAATGTAGTTAACTCAAAATCTTATCTGACACTGATAGACACCACGAATCTGTTCGCACAGATTGAACAGATTCTGAATAGTGTTGATTCCTAATATCGTCAGCAGTAGGTTCTCCAGCAATGTCAAATTGCAGATTTCTGAATTTTGTGTATACTTCCGCTTCCAAGAAAGATTTGTAGTGGTTCACATACATCATCTTCAGCGCGTCTACAGCTTCCGGTGTGCGCGAGTAGAGGACCAGGTCAGAATTTTCGACACTGGGTAGAACACGAGCTAACTTCATCATGGGTTGCAGACAGTGGACAGTCAGGTATACTGATCGACAATTTCTACAATCTGTATGTTACGTATTGTAGTGAAAAGCGCAGACAATCTCGAGGCTGTTGACGTGATAATGTATGTAACGACTACCTACCTGTACTGGAGGAGGTGCATGGTTATTACGTTGTATCTAATTCGTTATTACGTTGTTGGAGTTGTTCGTATTCATTTTGCATAAGATCGATCTTGTTTTTATTTTCAGATAATTCTGCGTTCAGTCGGTCTTTCTCTTGGATTATCTTTCGTATATTTGCATTAACTTCTAAGAATTTCTTATCTACATCTTTGTATATCGTCATTATTTGTTGTACTTTGGCAGATGACTTTTCAATTTCTTTCCTTAATTCAGATTTTTCTTCTTCGTGTTTAGTTTGTTGATTTTGTAGCTTTTGTGTTTGTATTTATTTTGTGTTATCATTATTTTGTGTCATCATTAATTAATTAATGTTGGTTATTGTAGAATCACGCAAGCTGAGGTGCTGGGACGCAAAGTGATTGACGTGCGGGTTTGTGCCTGTCCCACACGAGACTTAAAGAGTGACGAACAGGCTGCTGTCTCCAATAAGGGAATCAAGCGCAAAGGATCTTCAACGCAGGTAGGTATTAGAAATTGTCTTTTGAAAGAGTTTGTTTCTAACATCTCGTGTATCCTGATGAATCCTGATGAACAAATATATTAATAAATTTGTTTAAACAGAATTGTATTTTAATATCTACATGTGCGTTGTGAAACTCTGCTTCTTCTTCAAACTGGTTTTTAATATTCTAGCAACATCCAGCAGCTGAATCCACGTCAAAGCTGAGTCAGACAACGAGGAACATCCAGAATCGAGGACGACACAATCGTTAGTCTTCTGCATGATGCCTCTAGAAGACACCGTAAATATCAAGATTCAAATCTACGACGAAGAGTACCCTGTCTACATTACTTTTAACATTTCACGTTCTAAAGTTTTCGGAATCGCTATCAGTTCTTGGAGATTCATAACTGTAGAAGCAAATATCGTTGATGATAACGGTGACAGATACTTAAAAATTAACTACGGTGTTGACAATGTCATTTCGACTGCAGTTGATAGAACCATAACTAGTTCGTTCAAATTAATTGTGATATACGGAAGACAACATAGTATGGGATGCATCTAAAACTCACTGTCCCTGTACCTCGACTTATGCAAGATGAAGAGATACATGTCTTGACGATTGTCTGGAATCTGTTAGCACTGTACGACAAGGACGACAAGGTCTCACATTCACTGGGCAATTTACTCTTCGAAGCAAGCGATAACTTAATAGCGCCGCCGCAACGATGACCGAAGCCGTAACCATCGAACAAGCAAATTCTTGAAAACGTGACAATTAATGAAACGTCTATAAATCAACGAATTGCACAGATGAACCAACAAATTACCGATCTGACCGTAGATAAAGAAAATGCAACCCAAAAAATAACAGAATTGGAGGAAAGTATTAATAACAAGGACGTCGAGATCCAAACATATCAGGAAGACATTATTAACAAAGACGTCGAGATTAAAACACTGAACGATGAAAATTTGATAAATTATCAAAAGTACGTTTCCTGTGAAGCCGAGTACAAAAAGAGCAACGCACTCTTAAAAAACACATTATTCACTGAAGGTAACAAAGTAACTGAATTAGAAACACAAGTAACAAGCCTTAGCACCGAATTAAGTGAAAAGACAAATAAATTGAGTATATGTGAAAAAACTATAAAGAATAATGATTTTAAGATTGCACAGATGAACACATCGCTAGAGAATCTCAAAAAAAAAACCGCTTACTAAAACTTCAGAGATTGACGAATTAAAAAGTAATATAGACAGTCTGAACACTGACAAACTGAATTTGTTAAGATAACTTAAAAACGAATACGATAATCATACGAATCAGTTAAAAACAGTACAAGCAGATCTAACAAGTTGCAAAAATGAAAAATCTATAATTACTAATGAATTAGTACAATGCAAAACTGAATTATTACAATGCAAAAATATTTGAGTCTAACTTAATTTGGACTCACGCCTAGACTCTATTTTTATTGGTGGTTCACAACGCGGTGTCCAAGTTAATATTTTTGATGATCTTAAATAGCGTTACGCCGAAGACCGTATTTTTATCAACTGTAATTTAGTTTAAAAAGGGGTCTAACTTAGATCGATCCGAATTTATTTTGGATAGAATTTGAGGTGACTCGATAGATACGCCTTGTACGGATACCGTCATGTGCAGTTACATCTTTAATCTGGTAATATTTCGTAAAGAATCCTACCATTCTCCTCCTCTTTTTGTTTTTAAAGTCGACTTTGTAAATCCAAAACACGCACATTTACACACCTGTTCTGCACACAAGACGGAATAAAAAGTAATGTGACCAGCCGGTATTGCTGAAGACCTACAAATAAATTAGGAAAAAGCAAGAGAGCCAAACACCCGAAGAATCACTTTAACACCCGATAACCGATGCTTGATTTCTTATTTTTAGTATTGTTGTTGTCGAACGTCGCGTCCATGACATCCAACAGCGACTTTCCAGCTTCGCCGGACATGAAATCGATCACCGTCGGTCTCTCTCTTACACTACTGGATTTGAGAAACTCCTCGCTCGCGTTACGGTTGTTCAGCATGTAGAACAACATGTAAGCTGAAAGTAAAACCCATTCACTCAACGGAAACTGCTTCACCTTCAAAGTCCCGTGAGTGTTGTCCAGACATACACCGGTGTGCGTCAGGTAGAGTCTGGGAATTTCGAAATACTTATTGAACACCACACGTCGAAGGTTTTTTTCTTCAGTGCGTCGTTCACCAAAATGGTCTTCAGTCGTCCGTCGAAATCTTTATTGTGTAGCAATTCGATGCCGAATAACGTGTAGCAGACGTCAGACAACTGTTCGAAGTATTTTTGTTCCTTCAATCCATTCCGGATAGCATTTTTGTTGTACCGTTCCAGAAAAATATTCACTTCGGCATATTTTTTATCGACCATCATGGCACTGAAGTCTTTGTGCAATTGCAACCAGAGATCTAAACTCCCCAGGATGTCTTTCCTGTGAATTAACGGCCACAGCGGTTCGGTTAATATACTCTGCTTACCTGAGTGTAAATACATCCCCAAAGATTTAATCACCGACGCATTACCTTTCGTTTTACAGCCGAATGTCGAAAGAGTACCGTGTAAGTGTTGCACCGATTTCAAGAGTGATGTAGGTTGTTGAAAATAATAAATATGATGTAAGATATAAACATTTTATTAACCCTGATGTTCACACAATAGTATTCAGAATCCGTCTACAGCTGACACAAAGTCTCGCATTCACCACCATCTGCAACTCTTGAGGGTTTAAGTCATGCAACAACAACACGTATAGTATTCAGAATACGTTTACCACTGACACAAAGTCTCATATTCAAATAATACACTGATATATTTTGTTTCATCTTTAATACACCAAGACATTTAAATTAACAAAACATCTCTAAATGTACGTAACAACGGCTCAATGATATATTTCAAATCGTTATTCAGAACCGATTCGTGACTGTCGTTCAATTTAGTTTCATTTTCTCGGTTGAGTGTGTATAGATTTGTTTTACGACGTCGTTCGGTAGATAAAGAAAATGCAACCCAAAAAATAACAGAATTGGAGGAAAGTATTCATAACAAAGACGTCGAGATCCAAACATATCAGGAAAGCATTATTAACAAAGACGTCGAGATTAAAACATTGAACGATGAAAATTTGATAAATTATCAAAAGTACGTTTCCTGTGAAGCCGAGTACAAAAAGAGCAACGAACTCTTAAAAACCACATTATTCACTGAAGGTAACAAAGTAACTGAATTAGAAACACAAGTAACAAGCCTTAGCACCGAATTAAGTGAAAAGACAAATAAATTAAGTATATGTGAAAAAAAACTATAAAGAATAATGATTTTAAGATTGCAGTGTATTTGCACTGTGTGTATTTGCACTGTGTGTATTTGCACTGTGTATGAAGTTATTGTGTGTATTTGCAGCGCTGTGTGTATTTATTATATTTGCATTGTGTCTGTGTATTTGCAGTACTGTGTGTATTTGCACTGTGTGTATTTGCACTGTGTGTATTTGCACTGTTTTTATTTACACTGTGTGTATTTGCACTGTGTGTATTTGCACTGTTTGTATTTACACTGTGTGTATTTGCACTGTGTGTATTTGCAGTACTGTGTGTATTTGCAATGTGTGTATTTGCATCGTGTATTTGCAACACTGTGTTTGCAGTGTGTGTATTTCCTGTCTCGAAAGTTTAATACGGTTCGTGGAAATAAAAACGAATACCCTGTCAAGACCCGCTCTGCGTTATATGTACACAAACCGCGGGACAATATTTACTTCGTGATCGATACTAAAAACGTATTACATCTTAACTCTATTTTGGGATCCAACATTGATCTCGACATCAATTGTGCAGTTATCGACATGTAGCAGCAGTCAGTTGCTCGGATGGGCACGACATCTTTTTGCAAACGAACAGATGAGACAAAGTCACACATTCACTAGCAGCAGCCAGGTACTCTGATGATCAATTCGTCTTGTTACACCCATAACATCTGAACTCTAGCAATTCGTCTTGTTAGTTGTCGACATGTCACGACATCGTCTTCTTACACCTCACAGTCTACTACATCTCCACATCTACTACATCTTAACTCTAAGTAATTGTGTGACTTTGTTTCAACAGTCAACTGAAATTCTACTATATGTACATAACCCGAGATTCATGTACATAACCCGAAATGAATATTATCTTCTCACTTGGTTGCATTGCTTACACCTCTCATTGCAATGATTATGTGTAATAAATAAAAATAAGAATTTACAGAATGTTTTAGTTTACTCACATCATGTCGTGTCATGGTGGCATCTTAGGTCTTCGGCGGGTGGCGAACGTCTGACTTTGTACAACGGAGTGAATCGGAGACTTTGTTCTACACGTCGACAGATTCCGTCATGAGATTTGTTCTACAGAGTCTGAGACTTTGTTCCACTGATGTCTGTCATTTGATTGTCTAACTTAGTATGACGGAGAGTGAATGTGAGACTTTGTTCTACATGTTTACAGATTCCTAAACCGTGTGAATGTGCCGTCATGTGGCATATTAAGCCTTCGGCGAACGTCTGACTCTGTATGACGGAGTGAATGTGAGACTTTGTTCAACATGTCGACAGATTGTGGCATCAGAATTAGTTTTAGAGTTCACCATGGCATTGACGAAGAGTTTGACAGGGAGCATGATAGGAGAGTACCATTCGTATTTGCGTCCAGCTGCTATTTTCGATTCTATCTTCGTCTTCGAAATTTATAGTTTTCATTATGATTGTCAGAGCGTCGCTGTCGAAAGTGCTATCCGGTTCGTTCAATTGCTTTTCGTTTTTCACCACGGTCTCGTATATGATCTGTTTGTTTTTGTTGAATATTTCGATATGAGTCTTAATGTTCTGGATGAAGTTCTTTCTCGTGTTTTCTATCAACTCTAGTCTTTGTCACCTCTGCATTGTCGTTTCGGATCTCCTTGCGTTTGGAAGGCTTACTAGCCATGTACTTTCTGAAGAACCCGCTGGTCGATTCGACGTCCCACGTTTCGATCAACGTGACGTTACCTTTCTCTGGGAAGACTCATGAAGTACGGGATCGACTCGGTCTCTTGCATTTTAAAGAACGTCATATCGGTTCACAACGTAATGCATTCTTTTGTCGTTTCTTTGCTCGAAGTGATAAAATCTAAATTCAAATCAGCGGCCGTCGGTAAAAAGGGAATCATGTTCTACCAACGAATCATTTCGATTTTAGCCTCGCTGAAAGAATTGGTCCTGTGCTCCTGCGAGAAAATTGAATGGCTCTCTACCAGGTGCAGTCGCTCGTCGGTCCGTACGGGTGAAACCTACTTGACCGTCACTTCAAATTCGTTGGAACGATGCGTTTACTGTAACAGGGCGGGACAGGGAACGTCACCCATTATCGGTAGATACAAGAATCAGTTGAACAAGCGCTACAGAGTCAAGTTCAAAAATTTGATTAACGAGATATTGAAGAAGAGGTTAAATGACAACAATGTAAAAGACCTTTTCGTCACGCGATGCAAGAACATCAAAAGAAAACCCGTTGCGAAATCGAGTCGAGTCGCACAGAGAGAAACCGAGAACGACGAAGAGAGTCCGGCGTGGAACAGACGTCTGCAAATCTAGCCAAAGTTGGATTTTATTACTTGGGTAATATTCCTTTTATATATTGGTTCAACAATATTTTTGGCAATATTAATGATTCAACATTTATTACTTCTATTTTTCAACATTTACTACTTCTATTATTACTCTTACAGGTGTGGGTGACAACGTGAGGTGCTATCATTGTGGTCTTTCGCTGAGAAACTGGCGTAAAGGCGATCCCTTAATAGAACACATATACCACAATTCAGATTGTTACTTCATGCGGTTCATCAATGATCCTCTCTTCATCGAACAGGTTAGTATTGAACAATTTCGTTCAATACACGCGTGTCAAACAACATATGTTACACGCGCTCGTTATTTATTTTAATTTGTTAATTCCAGGTGTTGTACAAGAAGAGGATGGAGGAACCCGTTATCGAAAGGAAAGAGTTCGACTGGAGTACAGTGAAGCAACTCGTAAAACTAGACATTCCGATGAGAGTGTTGCGCATTACAAGTGATCTCGATCGCATCTGACATTTCGTAATCTCCGTTACCGTCCCCTCTGTTTGTTCTCAAAAACATTAACCAATTCTGATTGGAAATTTTTGTATTTGTCCAACAAGTGTTTCTTAATTCTGTTGTTGTTGTTAAGATGATGATTAATGGCGTTGAGAAGTTGTTTAATTTTTATATTGTTATATTTTATTTTCAGGTTGTAATATCGACTCAACCTATCTTTTTCTACCAAAGAATCGTGTATTTGCTTCAGCACGTTGTATGATCTTATAATGTTAATTTTGGTTTCATCTGAATCGAATGCAGATTGCAGCTGTGTAAATTTAGATTAGTTTAGAACAAATTAAATGTATGTGATTTTGATTTTTTACGCAGTCTTCTGTTAACGTAACCCATGAAACAAAGATAACTAACCCATGAAACAAAGATGACTATGTTAAACGGATTTATATACAAATGATGAATATACAATTATTTAAAATACTGAATTTAATATATCCTACCCTTCAAGTGACATTTATGACATCCTACCCTTCCCAGCGCGCTGACATGAGTGAATGTGGTCAATCGAATTTTGGAGGGGGTCAGACAAAGTCGAACAGAGACACGCCAACACGGTACCAAAGTCGGATATTCATTCACGTAAAGTTGAGATAACATTTTATAATTAACAAGTCATACAAATGAGACGTAAGAACAAGTCATACTCTTTTATCGCCTCCAAGGTGGACCAGATCGATGGATTCCCGGTTGCTGTTCCCTGCCATCGCTCTGCTCAAATTTTCTAAAGTTGACTTTTGGTAATGGTCGGTGTTCAGAAACACGTTCATCGTTAGAAACCAGTCGTCTCAACCCTGACAGGACTGACGACAGTGGAAATCAGGAATCAGCAGACATGCTGCGTTGCATCTGCAACGTACTCGGTCTAGACTTCACAATCTTCGAACAGTCACGTTAGCTTTGTCATGTGAGTCGATGTTCCAATCTGTACACTCTGCTGTTAGGGAAGAACAGAGTCATGTGAGTCAAACATTTGTTACACCCATGTCAATGTGACGTTCGTCACGTGTTCCAGAATGACCAAAGTCTGCTATGCACACTTCCAGAATGACCATAGTCTGCATTTATTATACACACTTCCAGAATGACCAAAGTCTGCAAAATCTGCATTTGTTACCACCAAAGTCTGTATTTTTTACATGTGATGTACGTCCAAATATATTTGTGTTACGTGTTCCCAAATGACAAGGTCTGCATTTGTCGTGGTCACACACACACACACACACACACAAACACACTTGGACCAATCTAGGATTAAGCAACACGGTACCTGCTCACGTTGTCTAGTACAAACATAAGTGTCATAGCCGCTCACTCAGTTGTTTGGGTGATGACGTATCGATTCATTTCTTGATGACACGTGGGTCCCGAGAGGTACTCCCCTGCCGCTGCCTACTCGCACCGGGAACACATTTCTCTATTCTAACGCATTTATCCAAGTCTTTACTCTCACCTCACTCAATGTCAGATACATTCTCTTTGGCGGAAGGGAAGAGAGAAGATTCTGATTTGAACTTACCTCTTCTGCAAGTGCTCAAGCACATCCACCACTCTAAGAAACCATCTTTCTGCAACTATTTATCCTTGTTTGTTCACCTTGTGTTCGGTTCTGTCTTCTATCTCTTCCTCATCGTGACGTACACTGAAACGTTGGTGAAGGTCCTATCTTCAGGACGAGGCGATGGATTATTTTAGGAAAATGTCCTTGCAGCACTTCGGACACGTGGACACGGATCGGGCGCACGACATGCAACAACACCCGTGAGTGCAAGGTTGGAAGATCACGTTCACTGGCTTAGTGGCACACAAGATGCACACGGCCACCTCTGACATCAGATTCATTTTTTTCTTTATTTTTTTTCGGGGAGCGACTACCTTGTTACTCTCTGTCAGCATCGTGTATAGAACAGCTTTCGCTTCTTGCATGCTAGCAAAGCATCTCTTCTCGGTGAGGAAATGATGTTTAAAGAATAAAAAATGTATTTTACTACAATATAATACGATTTTCTATATTTTTTTAAGACTGGTGGGTTTTTTGCGTCGCTTGTTGTCGATTAACAGCCGCTCGAATATCGTCGAACCTTGCATCGCCGTTCTGATAGATCTCCGTGACGAAATCACAATTCATGTACTGGTTGATTGCATCTTCTAAGTGTTGCTCAGACACTGATGACACCCACGAAGACGCGCGACGACAATTTGGAGATGCCTCTAGGTGACGTAGAACGGGATCATCGTCTGTTTTCCAATTCCTCAAATAGACGCTGAGGAAACGACCCGATTCGTGTATGCGCACGTAGTGCGACGGATCAGATTTTAACACGCAGTGCGTTTCCAATCGAGTGTGTTCCTCAGATCGCTTGGGAATGATGATATCTATTTGTTTGGTCTTCACAGCGTCGATCAGGCTGTTGTAATTTCCGTTGGGTATGAAGCACTTTACTGATACATTCTTTTGAAACAAAGTGTTCTCGTAATCCTTCAGAATTCTCTGAGACAAAGTGCATGACAAGTCAGAAAAGTCTGAGGGAATAAGCATGCAACACTCGTATAGTATTCAGAATCAGTCTACTGCTGACATAAAGTCTCGCGTTCACACAACTAGCAACATCTGCAACGCATTTGATCCAACTCTGAGACATAGTAAGATTTGTATTCAGAATCACGCAGAATTGGACAGAGATCTTGACACGCAGAGTTCTTTGACACCGACACCCTAAGGTTTTCAGAATCAGAAGACTGCACATCTTAACTCTCTATTTGAGTTTACAATAGTATCCTGCTCGTTCTCGAAAGTCAAAAAGAGTTGGTCGAGAAGACTCTCGATGCGTTTGCGTTTGTAGACGACGACAACAACAACAACAACGACGATTACGACAGATCCAATAAAGTTTTTGAAAGCAGCGAGATAGCCAAGACTATCGATTCTAAATTGAGTTCGGATTATAGCAACCCTCTGGACATCACGACACGCGAAAACAAACATCGGGTCGTCGCTGCAGTCTGCATTCGATTCAGATGAAACCAAAATTAACATTATAAGATCATACAACGTGCTGAAGCAAATATACGATTCTTTGGTAGAAAAAGATAGGTTGAGTCAATATTACAACCTGAAAATAAAATATAACAATATAGAAATTAAACAACTTCTCAACGCCATTAATCCTCATCTTAACAACAACAACATAATTAAGAAACATTTGTTGGACAAATACAAAATTTCCAATCAGAATTGGTTAATGTTTTTGAGAACAAACAGAGGGGACGGTAAATGGTGCTACAAAATAAAGACAATTTGATTACATGGGTGTTTGATCGTCCCTTGATTCACAAATTTGTGTTTTACCCCCTTACATCCCAACACAGTCACATCCGAACAAAACTTCGTGTATTCCGTTCTTGCCTAACACAGGGAGTACTCTGTTGGATGGCAGTATGTCACAGCGGAACACATTCGAGGAAATGACAACATTCTTATTAACGAAACTGAAAATGTGGTTTTTAGTGCTGCCAGAAAAATATAATTTGAACGAGGACGAGTTCGATCCCGAACAGTTCGATGTCGATCAGTTCGATGTCGATCAGAAAAGGGAAGATCACCACCAGTAGTTTGTCACATACACCCAAGTGAAATAAGAAAGTTTGTCAAGTGAAATAAGAAAGACTCTTGAGTAAATTAATATGTCACAAACGAATGTTTGAGAAACATCGTATCGGATGTCAACGACGATACTATATTTGATTTGACCGCCCATGTTAAACAATTAATCGATTCACAATCCGTCTAACGCCGACGCAGTCACATATTAACCAACTGTAACATCTGCAGCCTTTGGTATGTCAGTTGAACTCTTGCCTACCTAACAGCGGAATGTAGAGATTGGAACGTCGACTCACATGACAAAGTCAAACGTGACGATGACAACTTTGGAGGTATTGCTCTCGAGCGAGACTTTCACGCTCACATTGACAATGTTCTTCTTAGGATTGGCAGCCACGTACACACTGTCGACCATAATTTTGGTTATTTCTTGAGAAAGGTTTGCAATGATATCCAATTCCTTTCCGCTCACCACTATCATTAAACGACCACCAAGAAGAATAACAACAAAAGACAAACATGGAATTCGAGACTCAGGAAGACTCTGCTAGCAAAGTTGAAACGGGGTTGACACAGCAACAGGAACAACAACCGTCCAAGAAAACAAACAGGACGCAACGCAACAAGCAGGCGAAACCCGAAATGGTCCAGTCGGTACCAACTATTGTGATGGACATAACACTCACAATTGACTTTACAATAGTAGCCCCTTCAAACATTGAGTTCAGAATCGGTAGCGTTATTCAACTAAGTCTCACAACGGGTAAAGTTCATGATCGGTTGTAGTACCCCCCTGAAAACTCAAAATTGACTTTACAATAGTAACCCCTTCAAACATTGAGTTCAGAATCTGTTGATCAGAATTTGTTGGGGTGAATGTGAGACCTTGTCGTACAGGTCGCTGATTTTGAGTTCAGAATCGGTAGCGTTATTCGACAAAGTCTCACATGTAATAGTTCATAATCGGTTGATATCTTGGCCAAAAGCGTACATTGGTGCGGGAGGTGGGAAAGCTTTACCTTTTCCGAGACACATCAAGAAATTGTTTCTGTTCCCAAAACACTCGTTGCCGAAGGACAACAATGCACTTGTTGCCGAATGAGTGCACCGTGTAATGAAATAAAAAAAATTAAGAAAGCAAAATGGTTTTTATTCACACCCAATCTGTAAAACTACACGTCAAGAACTTTTACCTGACAATACATTACATACACTATTCACACCCAATTGTTTTTATTCCCAATGACAATGCATTGACTATACATACCACTACTCTTTACTGATGATGCATTAAGCTATGAACTTGTAAGTATAAGTAACTGGTTGGGAACAAATTGGACAGATCGGTACAGATGTGCAACTGTAGGGGTCCAATGCGCATTCCACCAGCAAGCTACGAAGTTGTTGAATACGCAAGTTGTGTACTCACCGCGAACAGCATCTGCTTCGGTCGTCTACGTCGCGATGGTTGTCGCTGCACTTGTTCAAATGTCCAAACTTATTTTTTCACTTTGTTTAAATTTCAATTGTCCGTTAATTTAGTGTCACCCAAGTAATAATGTTCACGTGTTGATGTTTGGTGAGTCCTCTCAACTATTAAAAGATATTCCTCATAACGAAGATGAAAATAAGAAAATAATAGTTTTGGTCAAAAACATCGAAGAGTTTATGAAGGCATGGAAGGCATCGATCGGCGATGATAACTCTGATAAAAAAACGATGACATAACTATATTTCAACGAAGCCGTAGACGCGGTTCAGAATATTTATTTCTCTTTTTCTAGCAACGTTTCCTTTTACAAATAACGAAAGAGAAGCGCGGATTATTCGTGGCGCTGGTCAATTTCTTGCCGGGTGTAGGCGTACGTGATCGCCGACTATGAAGTCTCAGACGTTCGTGTTCGTTATGCACGACAGCGTCTGATTCCGCTAACATCGTCGGCAGTGTGTTGGATGCATGTGAGGCACATATACTCATACTCACACACGTCCAGTTGCATTACACAAGTTGCTGGTCGTCTCATCGCTGCACTTTTTAAAATTATTTTCAAACACTTCAAAATAAAATCACTTGTCTCGGTACCGATAATGTATTTACTCCAAACCCCACTTTTTAGAGCACTGTAAAATTACAGAGTTAAGGTACATCAAATTAGAATATGTAGTGGTCATCACGTATACAAACCTTGTTTTGTCTGACTCTGTCAAGCAGGGTGAATGTGGGAGTCGTCAACAAATTAGGTGTGTATTTCAAAATCTGAAGAATATGTTGTTGTTGTCCAAAGCGGGTGAACTCTTGCGAACTGTAACAAGTTTAAGAATAGAGAGTTAAGATGTTCACCAGTCTTAGAGAGTTATGATACCTCAAACTTGGATGGTGTCTCTACATTTGGTTCATGATAGGTTTATAGACACGACTAATAGTGGAATGAGATTTATGTGGTGTTATTTTCAACTTCTCTATGTCGACTTGCTTCTTTTTTATTTCCTCGAGTCGATTTTCCAAAGCGTTAAAATTGTTAGTCATCTGATCAACAATGTACGTTCTGGAATCTAAACTGAATGTCCGTGCCTGTTCATACAATTTACTTTGCATTTCTAACACACACGTTTGGATAAACAAATCTCCGATATCGATGAGAGACTGCAACGCAACATCGAACCATAACTCTCTTAACTCTCTATTCTTAAACTTGTTACAGTTCGCAAGAGTTCACCCGCTTTGGACAACAACAACATATTCTTCAGATTTTGAATTACACACCTAATTTGTTGACGACTCCCACATTCACCCTGCTTGACAGAGTCAGACAAAACAAGGTTTGTATACGTGATGACCACTACATATTCTAATTTGATGTACCTTAACTCTGTAATTTTACAGTGCTCTAAAAAGTGGGGTTTGGAGTAAATAAATTATCGGTACCGAGACAAGTGATTTTATTTTGAAGTGTTTGAAAATAATTTTAAAAAGTGCAGCGATGAGACGACCAGCAACTTGTGTAATGCAAGGCATTCATTAAGTCAAGAAGAACTAGTTCGAGAGAATAAAGCAATAACCGCGGAGATCGAGAAAATGAAACACGAAAACGAACTATTGAAGATTAACATCAAGTATGCAAAACTCGAAAACAAACGATTGAATTTAGCCATCCAGGCAAGACGTGCAGCCGAACAGTTCGGTCCCGAACAGTTCGATGTCGATCAGTTCGATGTCGATCAGAAAAGGGAAGATCACCACCAGTAGTTTATCACATACACACAAGTGAAATAAGAAAATTGTCAAGTGAAATGAGAAAGATAGATATCTCTTGAGTAAATTAATATGTCACAAACGAATGTTTGCTGTACCTGTGAACAAAAGTAATAATGACCAAAGACGAGTTGAGATACCTGAATTGGTCTCATGTGGTCGGTGTGTTTTGCATCTTGCTCTTGATCGTTCTGCTGGTTGCTCTGACCGTACGTCACAAATTTAGAATGAAATTATACGACAAGCGAAGCGAACAACATTTCAACTCCAAATTCTTACCGGTGTCGTTCTTGGAGCAAAAGACGGGAAGAGTCAGAGCTATGTGGTTGTCTCCCAATGAATCTGTGGTGTTCGCAGGATTAGTGAAGCAGTGTAAGCGTTTTCGCCACGGTCTGTGCACGGACACTCCAGGATGGACGCAGTTTGCCTACTTCGCTGCTGCTAACGCTTACAACCGTTTGAGTGAAGCGGCAGCAGAAGATCAAATAAAATTGCTTAAAATCTCGAAAATACCCGAAAAAAAAACAGAGTCGCTTACTCCATCCGTTTTACGACCAAGCTTCGTACCGGAGAAAGACGTCGGAGGGTAACATAAACGTGCACGTAACCCAAGAACCTACCGTTGTCTACTCTGTTAATTCCTTGGCCGAAAGTCGCTTCGTTCAACAGCGATTGATTGCCAATCCCGTTCGGTCCCAGTATTTCGAGTTTGTGGAATTCTGAGAGGAGTTCAAAAGCGTTGCACGGGATCTTCATGTTGCCCATGCGCGTTACGATTCGTTTAGTCGGACATCGTTTTATTTTGAGTCAACTCTTGTTTGAATTGATCATTTTCTGTATCTAATTCGTTATTACGTTGTTGGAGTTGTTCGTATTCATTTTGCATAAGATCGATCTTGTTTTTATTTTCAGATAATTCTGCGTTCAGTCGGTCTTTCTCTTGGATTATCTTTCGTATATTTGCATTAACTTCTAAGAATTTCTTATCTACATCTTTGTATATCGTCATTATTTGTTGTACTTTGGCAGATGACTTTTCAATTTCTTTCCTTAATTCAGATTTTTCTTCTTCGTGTTTAGTTTGTTGATTTTGTAATTCATCCATGTGCTTCTTTGTAGAATCGGCAGTCAGGTACTCTGATGTGCAATTCGTGTTGTTACACCCACAACATCTGAACTCTAGCAATTCGTCTTGTTAGTTGTCGACATGTCACGACATCGTCTTCTTACACCTCACAGTCTACTACATCTCAACATCTACTACATCTTAACTCTAAGTAAATGTGTGACTTTGTTTCAACAGTCAACTGAGATTCATGTACATAACCCGAAATGAATCTTATCTTCTCACTTGGTTGCAGCGAAGAGTACGACAACGATTCCACTGTGTGTATTTGCACTGTGTGTATTTGCACTGTGTATTTGCACTGTGTATTTTGACTGTGTATTTTAGCACTGTGTAATTTAGCACATCGTTTGTTACTCACCCCAAATGGAAGGCATCGATCGGCGATGATAACTCTGATAAAAAAAACGATGACAGAACTATATTTCAACGAAGCCGTAGACGCGGCTCAGAATATTTATTTCTCTTTTTCTAGCAACGTTTCCTTTTACAGATCAACGCTGAGGAGTCTCAAAAATTTGGTCTGATTTCAGATTGACATTTTCTAATCTTCCACCCAAGAGGAAATTCCCGTCGATCAGAAAGAATCGGTTGTTGTCGACGCTGATACATGACGTCTTTGAATTCACCATTTTAAAGACGCTCGAGCTTTTTCTGGTTGAGAGGATGTAGCTGTTTGACCTGAGTTTGTTATTTTGGAGAGAGGAGAAGGTAGCAATATGCTAGGCTTTTGTTGCGTCCTCTCTAGAGGTGAACGATTTTCGAGACTTTGTATATTCAACGTCTTGATTAAACTGGTTGGTAAGAACGGAGATCCCGCTTTCTGGCTCTTCCCACTTGCTACTCGCTTGACTGCTGGAGCGCTCTTTTTCATTCGAGGTTTGATTGTACTTTGTAAAGGGTCTTTTTTCGGGACATCTACTTTACTTTGTACCGTGTCTTTTTTCGGGGTATCCATCCTAACTCGATTAGGCTTCGGTGTCCACGCACGCACACCCGTAGAGTGTTCAATGTATTTATTGTTTACCTTTGCAATGTAAATCGTCAACCATTAAAACAAATTCATTCCTAAGTAAAACAAAGTCAGTCCTATTTAATTCTTTCTATTTTATTTGTTTAAAACCTCCAATAAAAAAATTCTCAATTGTCCTTTTTGTTTTAATCAGTCACACAAAGATACTATCGGTTATAAATTAAAATGATAATATGATTCTTAGGATAAAGAACACTATAGAACTAAATTATGTTTGGTTTAATCCTGTTTTTTACTTTAATCGTTGTCGTACTCTTAACTCCATCAAAGAAACTATGTACGAAAATATCTTCACTGCTGCCATTCCGTTCTCGTCCGTGTTCGCCAGGTTCTTGTACGACGACATCGAAGGCTACGGTGCACACCTACAAGCCGTGTTGGCCGAATTGAAACTTTGAGTCAGTGTCTAAAATAAAACATGTACTTCTAACGAACCTTTTATTCACACTCCAAAAATAAATAAAAATAACACTATAGATTTATTAATCACATTACAGGTAGCACCTAAAACACCAATCTTTGACCTGCACGAGTGGGGTCCGTGATTTCGCGTCTCGGTGCACGAATAACTCGCTGCACCGATTTCAAGAGTGATGTAGGTTGTTGAAAATAATAAATGATGTAGGATATAAACATTTTATTAACCCTGATGTTCACACAATAGTATTCAGAATCCGTCTACAGCTGACACAAAGTCTCGCATTCACATAACTGTAATGCAATATGTCAATATTAGTTAATTATTAAGACAAAAGACTAGCATTCACTTCAAACATTGAGTTCAGAATCTGTTGGTCAGAATCTGTTGGGGTGAATGTGAGACCTTGTCGTACAGGTCGTCTGATTTTGAGTTCAGATGAAAAATAATAATTGAGTTTACAATAGTAACCCCTTCAAACATTGAGTTCAGAATCTGTTGGTCAGAATCTGTTGGGGTGAATGTGAGACCTTGTCGTACAGGTCGTCTGATTTTGAGTTCAGAATCGGTAGCGTTATTCGACAAAGTCTCGACAACGATTAAAGTAAAAAACAGGATTAAACCAAACATAATTTAGTTCTATAGTGTTCTTTATCCTAAGAATCATATTATCATTTTAATTTATAACCGATAGTATCCTTGTGTGACGGATTAAAACAAAAAGGACAATTGAGATTTTTTTTTATTGGAGGGTTTTTTTTATCGTTACGTGCCGAAAACAAAGAGATGTACACTTTAAAGTTTTCTGTGTTTTTGAGCCGAATTATAAAATTGATCACATCGTTGTTGGCAACAACAGAAACTTTGTCTATCCAAGCGTACAAAAACACAGAAGGCACTATGTCGCTTTCCGAAAAAGGAGTATCGATTAATTTTATCTGAAACGCTCCGTGTTGTTGAGGTATAGTCGTGTCGGTAAGGACGTTAGCGTATCGTCGTCGAAATAACAATTCAATATGCAGAACCTGTTTTGTTTGTGAAGTACTTTGTTCTTCCAATTGGATTCGTCGATAACAAATGTGTTTATACTACTTCTACTGAGCAGTTGATGTTCGTCGATTAATTGTTTAACATGGGCGGTCAAATCAAATATAGTATCGTCGTTGACATCCGAGACGATGTTTCTCAGATGATTCAATACGGTGTCGCGTATGTTAACTTTTAGTATGTCGGTGATCTTAGCTCTCAAAGAGTCTTCATCGCCAAGCACTTGTTCCGAGAACTTAACCAGTGTTTCGTTCACAAACCGATGTTTTCCTGAACTATGTTTTCAATCTTGCTGAACCATTCTTCGTCTGATAAACTCTGAATGGTTTCGTTTGATAAAATCTGAACGATCATATATTGGTCGTCTGTCATTATAGATCGTATTTAATTGTCATGTCGGTAAACGAACCCGTGCATATGAAAGACCACACATGTAATTAAAATTCAACCACACATGCAATCACATAGTCGTAAAGGAAAAGTCTCTCCGACATCCGAACGCTGCTAAGACTAACATTCTGAAGGCGTTCATGATGAATTTCGGTTCGCAGGAAAGTTTCTCACGTCGTGTGACCAACGTTCAGAATTTGTTTAACAGCGAGAGGAAAACGAACAGCGGCGAAGCAGCAGCAGCAGCAGCAGCAGCAGCAGCGGTCGACCCTCCTAACGGTCAAGGATCGAAGGATATTCCGATTTCTGATATCATGTCTTTTCTCAAAAACGATTTCGAGAAGATTATGAAATGTCTACTATGTCGTTTAATGATAGTGGTGAGCTGAAAGGAATTGGATATCATTGCAAACCTTTCTCAAGAAATAACCAAAATTATGGTCGCAATTTGCCATGTATACGCAGAGAGATACGCGGAGTGTGTGTTGTACAGGGCGTCTGATTTTGAAGAGTTCGTGACATTTGTAGAGCATCTTAACTCTCTATTCAGTGACCTGCACATCTTAACTACAATCACTGACATTGCTTTTTTAAATCTAATTAACGTACAATGGAATTAAATTATTTTTCAAAATTAACTCGAATTGTCTATCTATACTTAATATTTGCTGGATGTGACAGATTTCCAATTGATTGTTAAGTCTAAAATATTGCTCGTTTTCACGAGGTACATGCAATATAGAACTTTTAGGTCAGGAGTTAAACACCTAGCGAAATCACAAGCAGAAGCGACACCATGAAATTAATTAACAGCCGTCATTTTAGCGTTGCATTTCACCGACAACCTGTACCACCCGTCTTCACGCCGTGATGTGTATTTTGGTTAATTTCATGGTGTAACTTCTGATCGTGATCTCGCTAGATTTTTAACTTGAGACCCAAAGGTTATAGATTGCATGTACCTCGTGAGAGCGACCGATAGTTTAGACTGCCGTACGCCAATTGAATCTGTCACGTCCGGCAAATACAAAGTGTTGAATAGACTCTTCGAATTTGTAGAGCAATGCTAAGAGCGAAGAGTCAAACATGTTTCGTCTTTCCGTTATCGTTGAGCTGTATGGCCTGTAGGGAACCTGTTACGAAATTTTCGTTGTGTTCGTGTCCGTCATCCAGATGTGATTGGGATCGACGAAACCAAGTGTTTGTTTGTATACGACACGCAGTTGTTTCAATTTTTAAAGCAGCTGTGAATTGTAAAACTTGTGGGGTTCCAGACAGTGGACAGTCAGGGACACAATGTTATGTCGCACCAGAGACGAAAGTTGGTAAAGATATGCGTAATTATAATTAACGTAATACGAACCGCTTTGTGTGTCAAGTGCATTGAATTTATGAAAAGAAATTACATTGACCAGTCCGGGTGATTGCATTACGCTGGCGAGCGTGTCCACTCGATACAACACACACTCCGCGTATCTCTCTGCAAGCGAGAGAACGCTGTAAGCGGTTCGTAATTTTAATTGCGGAGGCAGAGCGTCACTCAACGAGCCTACGACACGGACGTCGTTTAACAACTCTGGAACCACGACTTTAAGAACGGAGAATGCAATAGTCGTAATGATACCTAACACGCGAGGCACTTCGCTAAATTTTATATCGTCTGTTAAATTATTAGCGTAAGTTCTAAACTTAAGAAATACATTGTGCATCAAATTAATATTTTTCAAATCGTACTCGAACACAGTGTAGATCAAATATAAAAATTTAGATTTGGTCATACTGTTATTGATGTTGTTATACAATGTGTGTTCGAGTCGCGTATTGAGATCTACGAGATACTCCTTTATTTATTTATTTTTTTTTTTTACAGCTAAAGAGACAGCTCAAGGGCGCAAAGAAAAAAAAAGAAAAAAAAGGCCCGCTACTCACTCCTCCCGAACAGAGGTTAAAGGAGTGTCCAAAATCAGAGGTTAATTTCGAGAGGAGAGGTGTCCTGATACCCTCCTCTTGAAAGAGTTCAAGTCGTAGGCAGGAGGAAATACAGATGAAGGAAGATTGTTCCAGAGTTTACCAGCGTGAGGGATGAAAGAGTGAAGATGCTGGTTAACTCTTGCATAAAGGGTTTGGACAGTATAGGGATGAGCATGAGTAGAAAGTCGAGTGCAGCGGGGCCGCGGGAGGGGGGGAGGCATGCAGTTAGCAAGTTCAGAAGAGCAGTCAGCGTGGAAATATCGATAGAAGATAGAAAGAGAGGCAACATTGCGGCGGAATTTAAGAGGTAGAAGACTATCAGTATGAGGAGGAGAGCTGATGAGACGAAGAGCCTTAGCCTCCACTCTGTCCAGAAGAGCTGTGTGAGTGGAGCCCCCCCACACATGACATGCATACTCCATACGAGGGCGGACAAGGCCCCTGTATATGGACAGCAACTGTGCAGGGGAGAAGAACTGGCGGAGACGGTACAGAACGCCCAGCCTCGAGGAAGCTGATTTAGTAAGAGATGAGATATGAAGTTTCTAGTTAAGATTTTGAGTTAAGGATAGACCGAGGATGTTTAGTGTTGAGGAAGGTGATAGCTGGGTGTTGTCAAAGAATAGGGGATAGTTGTTTGGAAGATTGTGTCGAGTGGATAGGTGCAGAAACTGTGTTTTTGAGGCGTTGAAGGACACCAGGTTCTTCTTGCCCCAATCGGAAATAATAGTAAGGTCTGAGGCTAAGCGTTCTGTAGCCTCCAGCCTTGAGTCGTTAAGTTCCTGAAGGGTGGGTCTTCTATTAAAAGAAGTTGAATAATGCAGAGTGGAATCATCGGCGTAGGAATGGATAGGACAGTTCGTTTTGGAAAGAAGATCATCAATGAACAACAGAAAAAGAGTGGGAGATAGGACAGAACCCTGTGGGACATCACTGTTAATAGATTTAGGGGAAGAACAGTGACCGTCTACCACGGCAGAAATAGAACGGTCAGAAAGGAAACTGGAGATAAAGGTACAGAGATAAGGATAGAAACCGTAGGAGGGTAGTTTAGAAAGCAAAGATTTGTGCCAGACCCTATCAAAAGCTTTTGATATGTCCAGCGCAATAGCAAAAGTTTCACCGAAAAGGGTAAGAGAGGATGACCAAGCGTCAGTTAAGAAGGCTAGGAGATCACCAGTAGAACGCCCCTTGCGGAACCCATACGTCCGATCAGATAGAAGGTCAGAAGTGGAAAGGTGCTTTTGAATCTTCCAGGTTAAGGATTGATTCAAAAGCTTTAGATAGATAAGAAAGTAAAGCAATAGGACGGTAGTTTGAGGGATTGGAGCGGTCACCCTTCTTAGGTACAGGCTGTATGAAGGCATACTTCCAGCAAGAAGGAAAGGTAGATGTTGACAGGCAGAGGCGAAAGAGTTTGACCAGGCAGGGTGACAGCACGGAGGCACAGTTTTTAAGGACAATAGGAGGCACTCCATCAGGTCCATAAGCCTTCTGAGGATTGAGGCCAGAGAGGGCATAGAAAACATCATTTTGAAGAATCCTTATAACAGGCATAAAGGAGTCAGAGGGGGGATGAGTAGGAGGAATATGCCCAGAATCGTCCAGAGTGGAGTTTTTTGAAAAAGTTTGAGAGAAGAGTTCAGCCTTAGAGATAGATGAGACGGCAGTGATGCCGTCAGGACTGAGGAGTGGAGGGAAAGATGAAGAAGTGAAGTTGGAAGAGATGTTTTTGGCTAGATGCCAGAAGTCACGGGAAGAGTTAGAGAAAGCAAGGTTTTGACATTTTCTATTAATGAAAGAATTTTTGGTTAGTCGGAGAATAGATTTGGCACGATTTCGGGCAGAAATGTAAAGTTCATAATTAGCATTAGTTTGAAGGCTCTGGTACCTTTTGTAAGCTACCTCTCTATCATTGACAGCACGAGAACAAGCATGATTAAACCAAGGCTTTTTAGCGTGAGGAGTAGAGAAAGAACGAGGAATGTATGCCTCCATTCCAGAGACAATCACCTCTGTGATGCGCTGAGCACACACAGAGGGGTCTCTATCCTGGAAGCAATAATCATTCCACGGGAAATCGGAAAAGTACATCCTCAGGTCGTCCCACCGAGCTGAAGCAAAATGCCAGAAGCATCGCCTCTTCGGTGGGTCCAGAGGGTGTACAGGAGCGATAGGACTGGATGCAGAAATAAGATTGTGATCGGAGGAGCAGAACGGAGAGAACAGTTTGACAGAATAAGCAGAAGGGTTTGAGGTAAGGAAGAGGTCTAGAATGTTGGGCCGATCTCCAAGACGGTCGGGAATACGTGTAGGGTGCTGGACCAACTGCTCTAGGTCGTTGAGGATAGCAAAGTTGTAGGCTTGTTCACCAGGATGGTTAGTGAAAGAGGATGAAAGCCAAAGCTGGTGGTGAACATTGAAATCTCCTAGGATGGAGATTTCAGCGAAGGGAGAGTGGGTCAAGATGTGCTCCACTTTAGAATTCAAATAGTCAAAGAATTTTACATAACTGGTAGAGTTAGGTGAGAGATAAACAGCACAGATGTATTTAGTAATAGAATGACAGTGAAGTCTTAACCAGATGGTGGAAAATTCAGAAGAGGCAAGGTCGTGGGCACGAGAGAAAGTGATGTCGTTGCGCACGTAGGCGCAACATCCAGCTTTGGATTGAAATTTAGGATAGAGATAGTAGGAGGGAACAGAGTAGAGATTGCTGTCAGTAGCCTCAGAAACCTGTGTTTCGGTAAGGAAGAGAAGGTGAGGCTTAGAGGAGGAGAGAGGATGTTACACAGAATGAAAATTAGAGCGAAGACCGCGAATGTTGCAGAAATTGAGAAGAAAGAGGTTCGAGGAGTTATCAAGACACCTCTCGGGTCGGCAGCCAGAAGGGGAGTCCTCCCTGGGGGAATTTGTGGTCCCCCCCCCAGTCGGGGACTCCGAGGCTTGGTGTATGTGCGCCATTTTGAAATTTTAATTTTGGGAAAAGGTGTATATGTTGTGTGAATGCAGTGTGGTGTGGATAGAGAGAGGATCTGTCTTTAGAGAGCATGCTGAACTACTCTCCGGTGTTGGTGAGACAATAGGGAAACGGATAGTGAGGACATGGGAAGAGTCTTTGGAGGGCTTCAGCTCCCTTCTCACCTCCCATATATATACCTCACCGGGAGTGGTTTGCGCCCGCTCGGTAGGTGTCTTCCTACCTACTCCAGCCGTCGTCGTCGTCACTGTAATACCTTATCGTGTCTGGAATAGATACCGATTTTACAAGTTTGAATGACGTTATATCGACCGTGAAGGGATATATTTTATTTTGAACGATCGTCTGGTACACTAAATTATCGAGTATCGATGGAAGATTTGTTTTAGTTTTTTCGTTAAAACCTGTGATGTTACAACTGACGTTTACAGAATTGTGTTGCACGTTAACACCACAGACAGACATTGAAAAAGATCTATCATATGTGTTCGTATATTTCATTAACACATGCGTGAATATGCCTAAATCTCCATGTAGTTCCATTGGACATCACATAGCGCTCAAGAGAGAATTTGGTGACGACTACAATCAAACTCCCGGCGTAGTATTTTTCAACAGTGTGTTGTGTAAAGAGAGAGAAGCACACAAAGAACACAGCAACGTCAATAAGAAGAGATGTACGAGTTCGTTCATAGAAGAAGTGGAAGGTTATCGTCAAGGAGGCGTACACAAAATAGGCATTCATTTCAACCAGAAGAAAATCATAGACGCCCTCATATCTGTCGCTCCATCCTTCACGCAGAACGAACGTCCGACTGCCAACTACAGAACATCTCTTCACGTGAACGCTCAGACTAAGGACAACCTGAAGCGTCTGTTGGTGTCGATGTTGGAGAACGCTGACGGGTTGACCGACAGCGATGTAGAGGAGATCAGGAACGCGCTCTACTTACCTGAGTGTAAAGACATCCCCAAAGATTTAATCACCGACGCATTACCTTTCGTTTTACAGCCGAATGTCGAAAGAGTACCGTGTAAGTGTTGCACCGATTTCAAGAGTGATGTAGGTTGTTGAAAATAATAAATATGATGTAGGATATAAACATTTTATTAACCCTGATGTTCACACAATAGTATTCAGAATCCGTCTACAGCTGACACAAAGTCTCGCATTCACCACCATCTGCAACTCTTGAGGGTTTAAGTCATGCAACAACAACACGTATAGTATTCAGAATACGTTTACCACTGACACAAAGTCTCATATTCACACAACATCTGCAGCATTCTCTGAGACAGTGACAAGTCAGAAAAGTCTGAGGGAATAAGCATGCAACACTCAGAATCTGTTAGTGTAACATTATAGACACACCACTTTGGTGTCCCCCTCAGAGAGGCTTGCAAATTTTAGGTTACCGCTCAGGAGACTCTTATGAAACGAAATCGTCAGATGTTGGACCCCACTTGAGCTAGCGTCATGGTGTTAGCGTAGCTTAGCGAGAGACGTGCAAATTTTAGGTCACCGCTCAGGAATCTCTTATGAAACTAAATCGTTCGCAACTCTCTAACTATAATGTGGGACCTTGTCGTGCGTCCTCGTGTGTAACATGTAGCGTATACTACATCTCAAGTCTCTAGTCAGAATCTTGGTGTGTAACATTCACTGGGCAACTTACACTTCGAACAGATTTTGATAGAACAGATTCTGAATAGAGTTGTCATCGTCACGTTAGAGTTTGTCGTAATCTCAAATTTTACAGTTATGGAATCCGTCTATCGCTGACACAAAGTATCGCATTCACACAACTCACAACATCTGCAATGCATCTGCAGCACCACTGGGTGTACATAAGAACATAAGAACATAAGAACGCAGGAGTCTGCAAGAGGCCGGTAGGCCTGTACGAGGCAGCTCCTTTGACCCTAAACTCCCGTGTATCTAACCCCACCTAATATCGCTGTCCATGAATTTATCTAGTCTATTTTTGAATGTGACAATTGTATTGGCACTCACCACATGACTGCTAAGCCTATTCCACTCATCCACCACCCTGTTAGTAAACCAATTTTTGCCTATGTCCCTGTTGAATCTGAATTTATCCAGTTTAAACCCGTTACTTCGTGTCCTACCCGGTTCTCTTACCAACAAAACCTTATGAATGTCTCCCTTATTAAAGCCCTTCATCCATTTATAAACCTCGATCATGTCTCCACGCACCCTTCGCCTTTCTAGAGAATGCAAGTTTAACTGTTTGAGTCTTTCCTCGTATGGCAAGTTTCTCAACCCCTGAATCATCTTAGTCATCCTCCTCTGCACCGATTCTAACATTTTGATATCCATTCTATAGTAGGGTGACCAGAACTGAACCGCATAGTCAAGATGAGGTTTAACTAATGCTAAATATAGTTTGAGGAAGACTTCGGGGCTTCTGTTGCTTACGCTCCTTGAAGTAAATCCCAGTACCCTATTAGCTCGATTTCTAGCTTGAATGCATTGTGCCCTTGGACGGAGATCAGAGCTCACTAAGACCCCTAAATCCCTCTCGCACCCAGACCTGCTTATGAGAGTGTCATTTAAGCAATAGTTATGTGAGGGGTTGTTCTTACCTACAGTCAGAATACTGCACTTCCCTACATTGAACTCCATCTGCCATTTATCCGCCCAGTCATATAATCTGTTGAGTTCACCTTGGAGAATACTAGCGTCCTGATCCGACTCAATTACTCTACCGATCTTGGTATCATCTGCACATTTACTAACATCACTACTAATTCCTGTGTCTAAGTCATTGATATAAATAATAAACAAAAGTGGACCTAATACCGAACCTTGTGGGACCCCACTCGTAACACATCCCCAGTCAGATCTTTTACCATTGATTTGCACTCTTTGCTTCCTATTGCTAAGCCACGCCTTGACCCAGTTCAAAACTTTACCCTCTACTCCGTGAGCCTGTAATTTAAGCAACAGTCGTTGGTGAGGAACTTTGTCAAACGCTTCAAAATCCGTCTATCGCTGACGCAAAGTCTCACATTAGCAACATTTGGTCCAAGTGAACCGTTCACAGAGACAGAGTTCCAAGATGGATCAAATCAACATCAACGAAAATATTTTGTTGTTCAGTAATAATAAATTTTACAAACACATTACCAAAATCGACAGTCTTTTTATCCGTCCTTCAGATGTCTTGGAACGGTATCATCGCCGCTGTACAGAAAAATGGAAGAGATGTACCGTCTCCGCCAGTTCTTCTCCCCTGCACAGATGCTGTCCATATACAGGGGCCTTGTCCGCCCTCGTATGGAGTATGCATCTCATGTGTGGGGGGGCTCCACTCACACAGCTCTTCTGGACAGAGTGGAGGCTAAGGCTCTTCGTCTCATCAGCTCTCCTCTTCATACTGATAGTCTTCTACCTCTTAAATTCCGCCGCAATGTTGCCTCTCTTTCTATCTTCTATCGATATTTCCACGCTGACTGCTCTTCTGAACTTGCTAACTGCATGAATCCCCCCCTCCCGCGGCCCCGCTGCACTCGACTTTCTACTCATGCTCATCCCTATACTGTCCAAACCCCTTATGCAAGAGTTAACCAGCATCTTCACTCTTTCATCCCTCACGCTGGTAAACTCTGGAACAATCTTCCTTCATCTGTATTTCCTCCTGCCTATGACTTGAACTTTTTCAAGAGGAGGGTATCAGGACACCTCTCCTCCCGAAACTGACCTATCTTTCGGCCACCTCTTTGGATTCTTTTTAGGAGCAGTGAGTAGCGGGCTTTTTTTTTATTAATGTTTGCTTTTTTTGTGCCCTTGAACTGTCTCCTTTGCTGTAAAAAAAAAAAAAAAAAAAAAAAAGACGGGTCAACAACGGTAATTTCGAACAGTTCTACAGAGCCGTTGCCAATATTAAATCCACAGCCACAACAGTCGGCATGACCGTAAGAACAGACACCGACTCTTTCTTCACTTGTTCTGACAAATCGGGATTCGATTGCTTCAACTTGTTCAACAGTCATGAAGTGTCTTTATAAATTCACAACGATGACGACGATTACATGGATTGGTCTGACGATAGCTACGATTCCGACTACGCTTCTGACTCCTCGAGTGGCGACGACGACGACGATGACGACGAGGGAGAAAAAGAGTCAAATCATAATCTTCTCTCTTCCCTTTCACCAAAGAGAATGTATCTGACATTGAGTGAGGTGAGAGTAAAGACTTGGAGAAATGCGTTAGAATAGAGAAATGTGGTCCCGGTGCGAAAACTTTACCTTTTACGAGACACATCAAGAAATTGTTTTTGTTCCCAAAACACTCGTTGCCGAAGGACAACAATGCACTTGTTGCCGAATGAGTGCACCGTGTAATGAAATAAAAAAAAATTAAGAAAGCAAAATGGTTTTTATTCACACCCAATCTGTAAAACTACACGTCAAGAACTTTTACCTGACAATGCATTACATACACTATTCACACCCAATTGTTTTTATTCCCAATGACAATGCATTGACTATACATACCACTACTCTTTACTGATGATGCATTAAGCTATGAACTTGTAAGTATAAGTAACTGGTTGGGAACAAATTGGACAGATCGGTACAGATGTGCAACTGTAGGTGTCCAATGCGCATTCCACACAACTGATGGCGTGTGTACACTGCAAGTCAAATTCTTGAAAACGTGACAGTTAATGAAACGTCTATAAATCAACGAATTGCACAGATGAACCAACAAATTACCGATCTGACCGTAGATAAAGAAAATGCAACCCAAAAAATAACAGAATTGGAGGAAAGTATTAATAACAAAGACGTCGAGATCCAAACATATCAGGAAAGCATTATTAACAAAGACGTCGAGATTAAAACATTGAACGATGAAAATTTGATAAATTATCAAAAGTACGTTTCCTGTGAAGCCGAGTACAAAAAGAGCAACGAACTCTTAAAAACCACATTATTCACTGAAGGTAACAAAGTAACTGAATTAGAAACACAAGTAACAAGCCTTAGCACCGAATTAAGTGAAAAGACAAATAAATTAAGTATATGTGAAAAAAACTATAAAGAATAATGATTTTAAGATTGCACAGATGATTGAACACATCGCTAGAGAATCTCAAAAAAAAAACGCTTGATAAAACTACAGAGATTGACGAATTAAAAAGTAATATAGACACACCAAAGAGTTACCTACTGGTTTTAGTTTGTAGATTTTTCAATTTGCCATGTATACGTGTGTATGTAAGTTTATGTAAGCCATTACATTTTGTACGTATGGTTCCAACATATATGCCTCGAATAGTGTAAGACATGTGCAGCCATCTTCAATACTCAATAGGATAAGATTTGTAGTTTAGCGATCTGCAAAGATCTTAATATTTGTCTTCTATGAGGACGTATATTTATGTAATATTTACATTAAAAAAACAAAACAAAATTTACATTGTTTTATTTTTAACAAACGTACATTACATTATTTAACAAATACAGGGTATTCGTTGTTATTTCAACGAACTTTCGAGACAGGACCGACCGATTCTTTTTGTCTCCTTTGTTGATTTGATTCACTGTTTTTTTGGGGGAACGCTAACATGTAATTTTCGTAGACTTCGCTAGACATTTCTGGCCCAGACATACTCCATATAAAATTATTGTTCATCACAGTACTGAATCGAAGTTTCGTCGAGGCTCTGGAGTGTCGCGTCTTCCACTTGCGAAAGCATGTACAGCGCATCAATCATGGCAGACTTCAAATGCGTCCGATTAGCAGAGACGTGTTGGAACAGTTCGTAAGTGTCGTTGTGTTTAGCGACGAAGCCGTTGTGACACACCGAACAGACGAGTAGCGCGTGCATGTCTTTGATCATCACGTTGACCATGACGTTACGAGTGGTAGGATTGGTAGGGGAGTTAAACATGGAACCCGATGTTATGAACATGCAATTCCATAGCACTGTGTGTATTTGCACTGTGTATTTGCACTGTGTATTTTGACTGTGTATTTTAGCACTGTGTATTTTAGCACTGTTTGTGTGTGTGTATTTGGATTGTGTATTTGCAGTGTGTGTATTTGCATTGTGTATTTGCATTGTGTATTTTGACTGTGTATTTTAGCACTGTGTACATAAGTCTAACTCTGAGAGTGGGGTCCGGATCTAAAATCACAAATCCGATGTATCGGTTAGAAACGCTCGAACCCGAAACTGTACTCCATCACTTCTTTGGAAAAGATACCAAGAAGAAGTTTGTCACGAATGCAATGTCCTATTCTAAAAATATTAATTTGATGCACAATGTATTTCTTAAGTTTAGAACTTACGCTAATAATTTAACAGACGATATAAAATTTAGAGAAGTGCCTCGCGTGCTAGGTATCATTACGACTATTGCATTCTCCGTTCTTCAAGTCGTGGTTCCAAGAGTTCAACTTACATACCAAAGTCTAGACCGAGTACGTTGCAGATGTTACAGTTGTGTTAGAGTTGAATAGAGAGTTTAGATGTAATGTAGTTAACTCAGAATCTTATCTGACACTGACAGACACCACGAATCTGTTCGCACAGATTGAACAGATTCTGAATAGTGTTGATTGTATTAGACTTCTTAACTCACCTTATCTTAACTCACCGCACGTTGGATACAATTATTCAGACAAAGTAAGACTCGTAGGCAAGAGTTCACAATCCGGTTATTCAGACAAAGTAAGATTCGTAGGGAAGAGTTCACAATCAGTCTAACGCTGACGCAAAGTCACACATTAACACAACAGATGACAAAGTCTAGTTTGACCTTCTTTCAACATCATGATGACGTCGTACAACGCCATTGAAAAATTCAACAAGTAAAATGCAAAGCATGCCTGGCTAGCTCCGTTTTTACGTTCTTTGAATTTTAGAAAAGGTGAAGTATCGCCGAAAATAGGTCAAGGTTGCAATATGCTAGGCTTTTGTTGCGTCCTCTCTAGAGGTGAACGATTTTCGAGACTTTGTATATTCAACGTCTTGATTAAACTGGTTGGTAAGAACGGAGATCCCGCTTTCTGGCTCTTCCCACTTGCTAAACGCTTGGCTGCTGGAGCGCTCTTTTTCATTCGAGGTTTGATTGTACTTTGTAAAGGGTCTTTTTTCGGGACATCTACTTTACTTTGTACCGTGTCTTTTTTCGGGGTATCCATCCTAACTCGATTAGGCTTCGGTGTCCACGCACGCACACCCGTAGAGTGTTCAATGTATTTATTGTTTACCTTTGCAATGTAAATCGTCAACCATTAAAACAAATTAATTCTTAAGTAAAACAAAGTCAGTCCTATTTAATTCTTTTTATTTTATTTGTTTAAAACACTAGAACACAGTGTACCTAACAGATCGTTCATATTCTTCAATTGTCGACCCAGATGAGAAGAATGGGCGATGATGGTCGGCGGGTACCAATCCTCGTGTAAGACGACATTCCTCACGATATCGTGAAGCTCCAGAGACGAGATGGCGTTCGACCCAGGTACGTTGTTGTCGCGCGTGCCCTCTGCAAACCTCGTCTTCTGACCGCTACCGCCTGTTTCCGAAGCGCTGGCGTTGTTGTTACCCTCCTTGTAATCGATCCATACCGAACGCACTTTCTCGTTAGCTATGCCGTACAAATCTTTCTTGGAAGCGGAAGTATACACAAAATTCAGAAATCTGCAATTTGACATTACTGGAGAACCTACTGCTGACGATATTAGGAATAGAGTAATAAAAATAAAAAAAACAACGGAAAAAGCGTGTATATCAACGGCGGGATTGACATTTCGAACAACCTGCCTAATAACTCTGAAGATAAGACACAATTGCCTTTTCTCGATGTTCGATTCAGATGCGTTTCATCAATCTTCTGTCACCCTGACTCCACCTTATTCGCCTGTCGTCGACGCGGCAGCGGCGTCCACGTCCACGGTCACAAATTACGATTATGTTGCTGAACCGTCCTTGTCCTTCGCCAGGCTTTCCCAGTGTTAATAAAGTCTTTGGCGGTTTGTCGTAATACGACTTTATCTACATTCTTGAAGATAATTTCATTTAACAGTGTGTTCGTGTACCTTATTATTGTATGTTAATCTAGGCGAGTGTCAATACTGTCAATTTATCTTTTGTTAAGCTGAAATAAAATAAGTCATTGTCGTTAAGTTTCACTGACCATGAAAAAGAAGAACGGCAACCAAGAAAAGAAAAAGGGTTACCTGATCAACGATGCCATCCAGAAGAAGAAAAAATGCGCCGCAAAGAGAGAGAGACATAGAGAACATGAATGGCGAGTGCGCCAAAGCGGACGCGCCCGGTAGAAAACGACAACGAGTCAGTAACGCTGCTAAGAAGGGCAGCGTTACTGACTCATGGATTCGATGTGTGCACATCCAATCTACAAACAGTACTTGGCACTCATGAGTTCTTCGAATTTCTTCATGAGTGCCAAGCACCTACAAGAAGTTAGTGACATTTATGCTGTGGAAATAACGACAACCCTCTCCGATTCCAGCTCGGATAGTGACGTGGAAACGTTTCTAGAGTCTGATGATTCCGTCAAAAATCTAAAACGAGCCGAGTTGTCAAGACCGTGCCAGGTAATAAACACCGTCCTTTCGAATTATCGATACTTACATGACATGTACTGGTTTTTATAATCTTACTTTCTTTTTTTTTTTTTCCAGAATTACCCCACCCACCCGTCGTCTTCTGATACGGCGGCGACGTACCGTAATTTCCCGCAAGCAGCAAATTCAACCTCCTGGTGCAATACCAAGATTAAGAGAATTACAGATAACAAAAAAATAATGCTTATTAAAAGAATTGCAGACACGCCAGGATATCTCATCACTAGAAACTTTAAAAATCTGAATGATTTTTTGGATCATTTAAAAAATAATACCAGATTCGTTCAGCGTTGTTATTTGCCAAAATGCAATATATGCACCTCAAAGCTGTCAACTAACAAATTGTCATCATTCAGTGCAGTGCAGACATGCACCTTTGGGTAAATGCAGCATTCACAGAGACTGAGTGTATAGTCTTCAGAATCCGTCTATCGCTGACGCAAAGTCTCACATTAGCAACATTTGGTCCAAGTGAACCGTTCACAGAGACAGAGTTAACTTACACACACGGAATCCGTCTACCGCGGACACAAAGTATCGCATTCACACAACTAACAACATCTGCAATGCATCTGCAGCATTCACAGAGACTGAGTGTATAGTCTTCAGAATCCGTCTATCGCTAACGCAAAGTCTCACATTAGCATCATTTGGTCCAAGTGAACCGTTCACAGAGACAGAGTTAACTTACACACACTGAATCCGTCTACTGCTGACACAAAGTATCGCATTCACACAACTAACCATGCAAAGTCACATATTAACACAAAGTACTCAATACAAGTTGCATTGCATACATGTTACACCAACATATCTGAATAGAGTCTAATTTGTTGTAATCAGAAGACCTGCACATCTTGACTCTCTATTCAAGTGAACAATCAAAAATTGATTTTATGATAGTATCCCAACTCACCATTGCATTTATAAAAGTAACCCCAAACATTGACTTTATGATAGCACCCCCTGAAAACTCACAGTTGACTTTACAATAGTAACCCCTTCAAACATTGAGTTCAGAATCGGTAGCGTTATTCGTCAAAGTCTCACATGCAACGGGTGAAGTCCATAATCGGTTGACGACTTTGACAAAAACGTACATTGGCGGTGGGTAAAGTTCATGTGATCGGAATATAGGATATTGTTTTTTGGAGAGGTAGTTCAGAAGACGAGATTTCGAATTTTAGCCTGTCCCTACCGACAGACATTCCGTTGTTGTTGTTAAAATCGAACGTCGCGGAAAGATTAAACATGTCTTCTTCGTTAGTTTTAACATTGCTGATTTCAGCCAAAGCGCGACCGTGAATTGAATGCCGATGCTGAGTCGTTGATGTCCAAAAAAAATGTTAAGCTACTTAACGAAAATTCTATTGAACAGAGTGAACACCATGGAACTGTTCAAAGATTATTGTTCCTCTATTTTGACTAAGTATAAAAATGACGTGAATTGGAAAATAGTGCAAACCAACAAGAAGTATTTCAACAACACAGAACTCGAATTACTTAAACCGATGTTAAAAGACATCGGTGAATATCCCAGTGACTTCGACACTCCGTTCTATGTCGCGTTGCAGTCTCTCATCGATATCGGAGATTTGTTTATCCAAACGTGTGTGTTAGAAATGCAAAGTAAATTGTATGAACAGGCACGGACATTCAGTTTAGATTCCAGAACGTACATTGTTGATCAGATGACTAACAATTTTAACGCTTTGGAAAATCGACTCGAGGAAATAAAAAAGAAGCAAGACGAGTTGAAAACAACACAGTCTACAGAGCATCCACAGTCTTCAGAGAGTACTATCGATTTGACAGATTTGCGAAATCGACTCGATGAAATAAACAAAAAGCAAGACGAGTTGAAAACAACACAGTCTACAGAGCATCCACTGACGCAAATTTTTCTTCTTCCATTCCAGGTGACGTTGGCCGTGCACTCACCCTTAATATTAATGGATTTAGTAATTTTAAGTAATTTTAATTCGGCTTGGTTCTACGATTCGTTGAAACTCTGGAAGTATAGTATAAGATTTGTATGAATGTAGTTTTTTGACCTGACCACACATTGATGTACCCCGCGAATCTCACACATATGTTACTTTTAGGAATCTTCAGGAAACATTTATTAAGGAATCTTGGAATCTTCACTGTAAGGAATCTTCAGGAAGAATCTGTTGGCGTTGGTCGTTTTTGGCCAAGATATCAACCGATTATGAACTATACCCGTTACATGTGAGACTTTGTCGAATAACGCTACCGATTCTGAACTCAAAATCAGACGACCTGTACGACAAGGTCCAACAGATTCTGAAGTGTCAAAGAACTCTACGTGTCGAGATCTCCGTCCAATTCTGGACCCCTGAGGCGAGGTGCTCATCGAGCAAAGATCGCTACGGCACTTCCGCTACACGTCGATTCAGCGTTGCCAGTGTTGCAGCGAAGAGTACGATAACGATTAAAGTAAAAAACAGGATTAAACCAAACATAATTTAGTTCTATAGTGTTCTTTATCCTAAGAATTATATTATCATTTTAATTTATAACCGATGGTATCCTTGTGTGACTGATTAAAACAAAAAGGACAATTGAGATTTTTTTTATTGGAGGTTTTTTTCAATGTCCGACGACCAACGCCAACAGATTCTTCCTGAAGATTCCTTACAGTGAAGATTCCAAGATTCCTTAATAAATGTTTCCTGAAGAATATACCTGTTCCAGTCCACAACAAGAATTTCTACTTCTATTCTCTCTCGAACGTCCAAAACACGGAAGTGAACTTGACAGTGACCCACAAGAACCAGAGTTCGTCAGTTACCGTAAGAAGTCTATGCCGACGTACAAGATATCATCGACAATCGTTTCAAATCGATAACAGAAGATCTAGGAGTGATCGAACGCATCATAGCCAATACTCTATTCAACGACTTAGTAGAAATATCGAGGAAGGTCGGATTTGTAATCATAAACGATCTCCGAGAACCGTTAAAACTGTTAATCTCCAACAAGCGCAAAGCAGTGCAACAGCTAATCGACATCAGCGATAAAACAACAGAAGAAAATTCCGTCGTACCCAGTGTCAAGAAGATGCTGCTGGAAGAAAAGAGGAGGAGTTTGTAGATTTTTCAATTTGCCATGTATACGTGTGTATGTAAGTTTATGTAAGCCATTACATTTTGTACGTATGGTTCCAACATATATGCCTCGAATAGTGTAAGACATGTGCAGCCATCTTCAATACTCAATAGGATAAGATTTGTAGTTTAGCGATCTGCAAAGATCTTAATATTTGTCTTCTATGAGGACGTATATTTATGTAATATTTACATTAAAAAAAAAAAAAAATTTACATTGTTTTATTTTTAACAAACGTACATTACATTATTTAACAAATGTACATTACATAGGTAGGGTGGGTCCTACACCCCGATGCGAGTAGCTTGAGTAGACTCCTTCTGTCGTCCCACTGCGACCTTGAGTAAACTCCTTCTGTCGTCCCACATCAGTCTCCTTCAAAGTCACATTCACATAAATGTAATGCAATATGTCAATACTAGTTAATTATTAAGACAAAAGACTAGCATTCACTTCAAACATTGAGTTCAGAATCTGTTGGTCAGAATCTGTTGGGGTGAATGTGAGACCTTGTCGTACAGGTCGTCTGATTTTGAGTTCAGATGAAAAATAATAATTGAGTTTACAATAGTAACCCCTTCAAACATTGAGTTCAGAATCTGTTGGTCAGAATCTGTTGGGGTGAATGTGAGACCTTGTCGTACAGGTCGTCTGATTTTGAGTTCAGAATTGGTAGCGTTATTCGACAAAGTCTCGACAACGATTAAAGTAAAAAACAGGATTAAACCAAACATAATTTAGTTCTATAGTGTTCTTTATCCTAAGAATCATATTATCATTTTAATTTATAACCGATAGTATCCTTGTGTGACTGATTAAAACAAAAAGGACAATTGAGATTTTTTTTTATTGGAGGTTTTTTTTTTATCGCTACGTGCCGAAAACAAAGAGATGTACACTTTAAAGTTTTCTGTGTTTTTGAACCGAATTTCAAAATTGATCACATCGTTGTTGGCAACAACAGAAACATTGTCTATCCAAGCGTACAAAAACACAGAAGGCACTATGTCGCTTTCCGAAAAAGGAGTATCGATTAATTTAATCTGAAACGCTCCGTGTTGTTGACGTATAGTCGTGTCGGTATAGGACGTTAGCGTATCGTCGTCGAAATAAAAATTCAATATGCAGAACCTGTTTTGTTTGTGAAGTACTTTGTTCTTCGAATTGGATTCGTCGATAACAAATGTGTTTATACTACTTCTACTGAGCAGTTGATGTTCGTCGATTAATTGTTTAACATGGGCGGTCAAATCAAATATAGTATCGTCGTTGACATCCGAGACGATGTTTCTCAGATGATTCAATACGGTGTCGCGTATGTTAACTTTTAGTATGTCGGTGATCTTAGCTCTCAAAGAGTCTTCATCGCCAAGCACTTGTTCCGAGAACTTAACCAGTGTTTCGTTCACAAACCGATGTTTTCCTAATCTTTGTTTTCAATCTTGCTGAACCATTCTTCGTCTGATAAACTCTGAATGGTTTCGTTTGATAAAATCTGAACGGATTCGTTTGATACGTTTGATAAAATCTGAACGGATTCGTCTAATAACGTCTGAAAGGTTTGATCACCGGAAACAACAGTGTTGGTGGCAGCGGCAATTGCATTGTTAACGGCAGGACTTGTGTTACTATGTGACTTTGCGTCGGCGTTAAACGGATTGTGAACTCTTGCCTACCTAACAGCGGAGTGTACAAAATCTTACAAGCATTAAGAGCAACTAGAGAGTTGCATTGTTGGTCTAGATGCACAATGCCCGAATCAGGAAACGCTCAGTGTCAAAGAACTCGAAATAACCCAGTTGAACAAGCAAATTCTTGAAAACGTGACAATTAATGAAACGTCTATAAATCAACGAATTGCACAGATGAACCAACAAATTACCGACTTACCGTAGATAAAGAAAATGCAACCCAAAAAATAACAGAATTGGAGGAAAGTATTATTAACAAAGACGTCGAGATTAAAACATTGAACGATGAAAATTTGATAAATTATCAAAAGTACGTTTCCTGTGAAGCCGAATACAAAAAGAGCAACGAACTCTTAAAAACCACATTATTCACTGAAGGTAACAAAGTAACTGAATTAGAAACACAAGTAACAAGCCTTAGCACCGAATTAAGTGAAAAGACAAATAAATTAAGTATATGTGAAAAAACTATAGAGAATAATGATTTTAAGATTGCACAGATGAACACATCGCTAGAGAATCTAAAAAAAAAACCGCTTAAAACACACACACATAGGAAAGAGTTAAATAATCCGTCTGTCGCTGACGCAAAGTCTCACATTAGCAACATTTGAGTTAACTTACCCACACACACTTGGAATCCGTCTACCGCTGACACAAAGTATTGCATTCACACAACTAACAACATCTGCAATGCATCTGCAGCACCATTCAAGGCCAGATCAAAACCTTCGACATGCATGAAAAAATCAATCATCAAGCAAATGAAGAAATGTCTCCGTATGAAAGACTGAATGGGAATGTATCGGACAGTAAGAGTAAAATAAAATGTTAAGTCCGTATTTATTGTTTATTTTTCACCAGTACAATTTGACTTCATTTGTCAACTCGGTCATGGATGTGTGTGAGAATCTGTCGCTGTGCAGCACGTAGTCTCACTTTCACTCCGTCGGTCAGACGTTCGCAACCAGCCGAAGGCCTAAGATGCCACAATCTGTCGACATGTTGAACAAAGTCTCACATTCACTCCGTCATACATAGTCAGACGTTCGCCGAAGGCTTAATATGCCACATGACGGCACATTCACACGGTTTAGGAATCTGTAAACATGTAGAACAAAGTCTCACATTCACTCTCCGTCATACTAAGTTAGACAATCAAATGACAGACATCAGTGGAACAAAGTCTCAGACTCTGTAGAACAAATCTCATGACGGAATCTGTCGACGTGTAGAACAAAGTCTCCAAAGTTTTGAACATCGATCGGACCTGCCTTCCGCTCACGACGACATGGAGGAGGATGCTAGCACGGGTGTCAATCCCTCCTCCCACGAAGAATCGGCCGTCACCGCCACGGAAATTGTGGCGAACATCAACCACGAACTGTCGTTGCTTTGGCAACACGTTCAATCCACGTGTTCGAATGTCAATGAGACTCACAAAGGGGCAATCGAGAAACGCCAAAAGACATTTCAAAATATCAAGGCGACCAGTAAGAAATGTCGCGACATTGCTTCGAATTGTTTTACGAACGGTTCGTCGCACTCCTCATCACCTTCTGAGAACGTTATAGAAGCCAGCCTAGAAGCACTCAACCTCGAATTAGAGTCTATCGTCGGTCAGTTAGAGTCTTTTTCATCGGAACGAGAGAATATTCTGATCAACCTGAGACAGAACATTCTATTGAGGATCGTTAACAGTTGTACCTACCTACCCGAAACGGTTTTCGTTCACCGCGGCGACGAGACGAGCAAGGCTTGTGCGTGTGTCAGATTGGACGGTGTGTACGCTTGTCTGCTCAGCAGCGGAGAAAACGAAAGCAAGAACATAATCGACAACACTTATCCTCTGGTCAACAAATTTGGAGTTTACCTGACTGATATTCAAGTATCCCTTCAGAACGACTCGTTGGTGATAGACCATGTCAATTTTGCAGTCGAGGAGTACACTGGAGACAACGTTAAGAGGTACGCTATCTACAGAGACACTCTGGCCTCTGAACCCGTGGCTTACCGAGACTTGGACAGCGATCGCTTGAGCGAGCCTGAGATGAACGACATCAAAGATTTCGCACGCGTCGTAGACGTAAAAGTGATGCACGACGGACTGATCTGTGTTTGTATGACCAACGGTCCAGAAATCATTGACGCCATTCCCAACTTCATTGTCATAACGACAGACCCTAAGCTAACGATTAGCGAAGACGATGATGACGATGACGACGACAACAAAAACAACAACGACGATTACGACAGATCCAATAAAGTTTTTGAAAGCAGCGAGATAGCCAAGACTATCGATTCTAAATTGAGTTCGGATTATAGCAACCCTCTGGACATCACGACACGCGAAAACAAACATCGGGTCGTCGCTGCAGTCAATCCTACCTTGAGCGGATTGAGGGACATAATCGAAGAGGACAACGCTAAGACCTTGCACAGCTCTGCTTACAACATGCAGGACACTATTTGCAAATCGTACACACAACACATCTCTAACGTCGTCGACACCAAAGATTCTGCGGACTTCTCAAAGTTTTCCGAACTGGAATCGGAGAGGGTTGTCATTATTTCCACAGCATAAATGTCACTAACTTCTTGTAGGTGCTTGGCACTCATGAAGAAATTCGAAGAACTCATCACGGACAGCAGTAGAAAGAGAAAGATAAAAGTTGAGTTGATAACCTACTTCAAGCGCAGGCGATTGCTTTTTCTACCAAAGAATCGTATATTTGCTTCAGCACGTTGTATGATCTTATAATGTTAATTTTGGTTTCATCTGAATCGAATGCAGATCGCAACTGTGTACGCAACTGCTCTATCAAGATCATTGTATCCTGATCGGGATTGTACTTTAATAAGTCGGACAGTAATACTTCAACATTAATACTGTCGTACACGATATTAATAATTGTCCTGACAGCATTTGTCAAATCTTGCAGCGTTTTATTGACGTCCGTTGACACAGTAGACTCCACCTTCAACACGAACGACGACGACCAAAACAGAGAGCTAGACGAGTCCACTGACAACGACCAAAACGACATTGCAGACAAAGTCACGCATTCACCAACGTCTCAGAATTGGTCTAGATTGCAGACAAAGTCACGCATTCACCAACGTCTCAGAATTGAATTCACCAACGTCTCCGAATTGGTCTATATTGCAGACAAAGTCACACATTACCGAAGTCACGCATTCACCAACGTCAGAATTGGTCTACATTACAGACGAAGTCACGCATTCACCAACGTCTCAGAATTGGTTTACATTACAGACGAAGTCACGCATTCACATTACAGACGAAGTCACGCATTCACATTACAGACGAAGTCACGCATTCACCAACGTCTCAGAATTGGTCTACATTACAGACGAAGTCACGCATTCAAAAACGTCTCAGAATTGGTTTACATTACAGACGAAGTCACGCATTCACATTACAGACGAAGTCACGCATTCACCAACGTCTCAGAATATACTCGAATTGATGCACAAGTAAACAGAGCCGTTGGATGGACTCCTGACAAGATAAGAAGAAGCATTGCAATGATTATGTGTAATAAATAAAAATAAGAATTTACAGATTGTTTTAGTTTATTCTTCTGTCGATCCGTACAAGGCGTATCTATCGAGTCACCTCAAATTCTATCCAAAATTAATTCGGATCGATCTAAGTTAGACCCCTTTTTAAACTAAATTACAGTTGATAAAAATACGGTCCATCCGCATTCTTTTTTATTTCATTTAGTTTTTCTACCGGTTCGTTGAAAATCTTGGATGTCTCGTTATTTTTCTCTGTTAATATTCGGTTGACCAAATCATTGAATTCTTGCTTTTTTTTTTTAAATTCCAGTTGTTGATTATTGAATTCGGATTCGTAAAACTCTTTAACTTTATAGTATTCAGAATACGTTTACCACTGACACAAAGTCTCATATTCACACAACATCTGCAGCATTCTCTGAGACAAAGTGACAAGTCAGAAAAGTCTGAGGGAATAAGCATGCAACACTCGTATAGTATTCAGAATCAGTCTACTGCTGACATAAAGTCTCGCATTCACACAACTAGCAACATCTGCAACGCATTTGATCCAACTCTGAGACAAAGTAAGATTTGTATTCAGAATCACGCAGGTCACACAATAGTATTCAGAATCCGTCTACAGCTGACACAAAGTCTCGCATTCACCACCATCTGCAACTCTTGAGGGTTTAAGTCATGCAACAACACGTATAGTATTCAGAATACGTTTACCACTGACACAAAGTCTCATATTCTGCTGCTGCATGTAAGTTGGCTTGCTGCTGCTGCTGCATGTAAGCATGTGCTTTGTAGCTTGTTAGTGCGTTTAGCTTGCTGCTGCTGCTGCTGCTGCATGTAAGTTGGCTTGCTGCTGCTGCTGCTGCTGCATGTAAGTTGGCTTGCTGCTGCTGCTGCATGTGTGCAGACGTTCGCGGTGACTACACAACTTGCATATTCAACAACTTCGTAGCTTGCTGCTGCATGTAAGCATGTGCTTTGTAGCTTGTTAGTGCGTTTAGCTTGCTGCTGCTGCTGCTGCTGCATGTAAGTTGGCTTGCTGCTGCTGCATGTGTCCTGCTTCGTAGCTTGTTAGTGCATGTAAGCATAGTAGCTCGCTGCTGCTGCTGCATGTGTGCTAGTTCGTAGCTTGTTAGTGAATGTAAGCATAGCTGCTGCTGCATGTGTGCTGCTTCGTAGCTTTAGTAGCTCGCTGCTGCTGCTGCATGTTTGCTGCTTCGTGGTTTGTTAGTGCATGTAAGCATAGTAGCTCGCAACAATGCAACTCCCAACAATGCAATGCAGCTCTACACAAGACAAACAAACTCACATTCACTCGAGTTAAGATGTAGTAATTGCTACATGCCCGTCCAATGTATCTCTACATGTTTTGCATAAGTCGAGATGACCTGCACCAATACTATACCTCTTGAATGTGTCACACACTACAGAGTTCAGAATCATATCTTAAGTATATTCTATCTGAATCTGTTCGCAGCAACTCTCTAGTTGTGTGTGACATTTGCATGGGTCTCTCTTCGCGCATGCAAATGTAAGTTAAGACTTCTTCTTTGTTGAAGAACTCTTGCCTACCTAACCTCGGAGTGTACAGACTCACATGACAAAGTCTAACGTGACGATGAAACTCTATTCAGAATCTGTTCTAGCAGAATCTGTTTGAAGAGTAAGTTGCCCAGTGAATGTGAGACCTTCTCGTCCTTATCGTTGACTTCCTTTAACAGCATTATTTCTTTGGTGTTGTAACCGTTGATATAAGTTATACGATTTCTCGATCCCAAGTCGACGTCTTTCATGATTTGGAAATAATCTATGTTGGTTACTATCTTTCGTGGGTTGTAAGGCACGTACAGCGTCTGTCCACTGGTGAATCTGGCACCGGGTAGAGGATCGGGCATTTCGTTGCATTGTTGGACTCAAGCATTAAGAACTAGAGAATTGTATTGTTGGTCTAGATTGGAAAGTCGATTCACATGACAAAGCAGATGTTACAGTTGTGTTTAGACGGATTGTGAACTCTTGCCTACGGAGTGTACAAAATCTTACAAGCATTAAGAGCAACTAGAGAGTTGCATTGTTGGTCTAGACTCTAGACGCACCGTCCAACGTGCAACCTGCTCTGAGGTGACACACCAACAGATTCTGAATAGATATTACATCACGCTAGACTTCAGCAATGCAATAGAGAGTTGCATTGCTGGACTCAAGCATTACAGATGTTACAGTTGTGTTAATGTGTGACTTTGCGTCGGTGTTAGACGGATTGTGAACTCTTGCGCACGCAGATGACAAAGTCTAGTATAACAAAGTCTAGCGTGATGTACTCTCTATTCAGAATCTCAACTTTCTATTCAACTACATATCCTAATCAGAATCTGTTTTCACACGTCCAAGAGAGTTGCATTGTTGAATAGACTTCGAATTTGTAGAGCAATGTTAAGAGCGAAGAGTCAAACATGTTTCGTCTTTCCGTTATCGTTGAGCTGTATGGCCTGTAGGGAACCTGTTACGAAATTTTCGTTGTGTTCGTGTCCGTCATCCAGATGTGCAGTAGTAGTAGCACCAGCAGTGACACCGACAGTTTTAATGATGGTGGCACCACTAGCAGCGGCAGCGTTATTATCAGTAGTACTAGTAGCAACAACAAAGCAAAACGTAAAAGAATCAACTACACTAAAAAACATTCGAAGAATATTGACTCGCCGGACCGAAGAAGATTAACTCAACGCCACTCGAATATTGACTCGTCGGACCGAAGAAGATTAACTCTCTTTTTTATTTCATTTAGTTTTTCTACCGCTTCGTTGAAAATCATGGATGTCTCGTTATTTTTCTCTGTTAATATTCGGTTGACCAAATCATTGAATTCTTGCATTTTTTTTTTTAAATTCCAGTTGTTGATTATTGAATTCGGCTTCGTAAAACTCTTTAACTTGATTAATCGCAGTCGAATGTTCGTTTAGTTTGACCATTAACGATTCGATTTGTGTTCCGAGACCTTCGGATGATGAACACTGCTGCCGTGCAGCTGAAGACTGTGGCTGTGAGGTTTAACAAGACGAATTGCATATACTTGACTGCTGCTAGTGAATGTGCGACTTTGTCTCAATTGTCAACAGAACTCTTGTCCGCTACCACATAAGAGTTGTATTCTTATTGATTTTAATACACACACACAAGTTACATACAACAGGAAGAGGTTCAACAGGAAGAGTTCGTTTACAACTGTAAGTTTAAAATTTAGTACACATTCAACATCTTAAAAATTACATCTTAAAAATTAGTACACATCTCAGCATTCACACACATGTAGAATAAACACATTCACACACATGTAGAATAAACACTTGACATTTCATCTTATCACGTGAGTCACATCCTTTCTTCTTCCACACTATGTAATGTACATTTGTTAAATAATGTAATGTACATTTGTTAAAAATAAAACAATGTAAATTATTTTTTTTTATGTAAATATTACATAAATATACGTCCTCATAGAAGACAAATATTAAGATCTTTGCAGATCGCTAAACTACAAATCTTATCCTATTGAGTATTGAAGATGGCTGAAAGTCTTTGGCGGTTTGTCGTAATACGACTTAATCTACATTCTTGAAGATAATTTCATTTAACAGTGTGTTCGTGTACCTTATTATTGTATGTTAAGTTAGGCGAGTGTCAATACTGTCAATTTATCTTTTGTTAAGCTGAAATAAAATAAGTCATTGTCGTTCAGGTTTACACAAAATCAACAAACTAAACACGAAGAAGAAAAATCTGAATTAAGGAAAGAAATTGAAAAGTCATCTGCCAAAGTACAACAAATAATGACGATATACAAAGATGTAGATAAGAAATTCTTAGAAGTTAATGCAAATATATGAAAGATAATCCAAGAGAAAGCCCGACTGAACGCAGAATTATCTGAAAATAAAAATAAGATCGATCTTATGCAAAATGAATTCGAACAACGCCAACAACGTAATAACGAATTAGATACAGAGAATGATCAATTCAAACAAGAGTTGACCGTATTACGTTAAGTTAATTAAGTCTATTGTTACGCCACCCCCTACCACGTTGCCACCTCTCGCTGCTGCCATGGGAGAGAGAGCGGACTACGTGACCTGCGAGCCGGCTGGCATGGAGGAGAGGGAGGGGGTGAGGGAGGCAACGAGGCGGGGGCTCCCCGACCTCCTGCGGTAGCTACTGGTTCCGCCACGACGCTACCAGGCTCCAGGAGTCCTTGCCAGGGGCCCCAGATAGGCCCCTGCAGGACCGCCGCCCCGGCGCTTCCTGCCAGAACTGAGCCTTCTTCCTCCGCGTGCGGCGGTGCCACCTCTCGCAGCTGCCTCTCCGCCTCCCTCAGGCCTCGGACCTCGCCTTCCGGGGTCCGCACCTCCTCCAGCCGTTCACTCCTCGCGCTGTCGCAGCCCTGGTCGGTGTACTGCTGGGTTTCCACCTTCAGCGACGAGAAACAGCTCTGGAGGACCTCGGCAAGATGGCGGGCCTGCTCGTCTGCCCTCTCTTCTGCCCTCTGAGCCTGCTCGCGTGCCCTCTCGTCTGCCCTCTGATCCAAATCCTGCCTCATACTGGCCAGCATGGCAGCGAACAATTCCATCTGGCCCGGCTTCACCTCACCCGGGTCAGCCTCGGCCTTGCCCGTCTCCTCACCCTCACGGCGACCACTGGGGGACGCCATGACACTCGGCGCGCTTCACTGTTCACTTATATCCTCACTCCTTTGACACCAAGTGTTACGCCACCCCCTACCACAACCATCCACGGGCAGGCAGGCGGCGTGATCCCCACCAGAACAGCCACACGGGCACCAGTCACTCACAGCGGCCCACACAGAACACCGAGGGGAGCAGGAACGGGGCAGGGCACAAAGGATACACGTTCAACACTAAGTTCTAGTTTAATGACAGGTTCCTCACACAGTACAGCAACTTTCAAGGGCACAGAACAGTTAATCAGGCACAGTACAGGGGCACGGCAGACACGCACACACGGATGCACACAGCTCGCGAGCGGAGCAGCTCAACACTCTCTCAGCCCAGACATGCGTCACACTCCCCTTCTCCTCAGCCACCCTTGCTCCCCAACTGCTCGACTCTGCCGACTCAGCACTTCCTGCCCGGTGGCCAGAGGCCCCGGGCTCCCCTCTGTCTCTCTTGTCCCAACAAGTAGAGTTGCACCATGCTGAGCTAACATTGCATCATGCTACAATTTCATCACATTACACATACAATCATTCACATACAGCACATTCGTAACACTATCTCCCCCTTCAGAAGGCAGTCGACCCGGCTGCCCCAACATTCAACAAACAAAACACATGAAATAAATCAAACTAATCAGTCCCCTGGGACATCACTAAAGTCTCTTAACCATCCCGGCCGACGCCTCTCTCGCCGAGGGCGCCGCTGGGATGCGGGCGGCGGCAGGCAGGCGGTGGCACCCAGAGCCGCGTCGTCGGCCCCAAGTACTTGCTCAGGGTCGTCACTGACATCTGCCGCTTCGCCCGCACCGCCCATGTTCTCGTTCGCCCCTTGGTCGGCCTCTTACACGTCCCCGTCGCTGCTGCTGGGGCTCACGTCCCTCTTGCGCCGGTCGTATGTCTCCTTCATGGCCTGGCCTGCCACCTTGAGCTTGCCCCGTACGCGTCGGTGCACCTCAGCCAGGCTTTCCTGCAGTGCCGCTGCTAAGCCAGAGGTGACGGTGGGCAAGCTCACGTCGGGAGGCAGCCCCGTGGCCAAATCCACCGGTAGCCTGAGCTCCCGGCCGAACACTGAACACAGAAAAATACATGCAATTCACATAAATCAGTCTGTCCTCCACCACGTCCTTCTCGCGCCCCCAAGGGGCTCCGCCTGTCAGCCACGCCGTCGACCAGCCGCCAGTCCTCAGTGGGCTCTTCCACGCCATCCGCTCCACGTGACGCTCGGGACAGTCGACACCGGCTCCTGGCCTCCACCCTCGGGGCAAGGTGCCCTCGCCCAGCCGTGACTACCTCCCCACGCAGCCATGCTCGAAAACCTCCTGGAAGCAAAGGGCACCATTCCGGTCACCCTCTCCAGCTCCCGTCCGAGGCCACCACGAGCCTTACTGGCCTGCGTCAGGCAGTCGAGGCCCAGCAAGCACGGCTCGTCTCGATCGGCGACGTCCATCGGCCGGCGCTCCACAGCGCTGCCTACGCCGATACGAGCCTCCACTGGCCCCTCCAGCAGCACACACTACCCCGGGTCAGGCCGTGCCGAGCACTCCTCAGCCCCCGGTGTCCACTGTCACGCGTCGTGGCTACAACCGCTAAGCCTCCCACTGGCAACACGCTGGTCGGGCGGCGGCAGCTTACTCAAGGCGGGGCCCGAGGGCGGGAGACGGCTGGAAGTCGACTCCCTTCTCCAGCCCGTCCGCGCTTCCCGCCCGCGCCGCGTCCCTGGGCCTGGGACAGGCACTCAAGCGGTGGCCTGACTGGCCACAGTCCATACAGCGCGGCTGGGGGGCGTCGGGGCTCAGCCGGTCGAGGGAACGCGTCCTTCGCTCCCCCAGGCACCGACTGCACCTATGCCCCCTCTTGCCACAGCCCCCGCACGAGCTACGGAGACCCTCCGGGCTCGCCTTCATCGACGCTGCCTTCATCTTCACCTTCGCCATCCGGCCCCGGAAGTCATGGCAGGGCGGGGCGGCCGCTTCTAGGCCGCTGGTCATCGTCAATGCCCCCAACTCCAAGGCCTTCGTCAGCGCGTCATCGGTCCACGGCAGGGGGTGGGAGTCCTCGCCAGTCTCGTCCCTCAGCGCCCGGCAGTCCTCACAGAAGCGCTGGGTGCCGTCCTTCTTCATATCCAGGACGACTGCTGAGGGCCACGGACAGTCTGTCCGCTCCATCACCCCCTGCGCCGCCAGCTCGTTGACGGCGCGCTGCAATTCCTCCCGCCTGACCGGCACGACACGTCGGGGCGGGCTCCTGGTGGGCACACTATTTCCCGTGTTGATGCCATGCTTCACCAACCCCGTGCGGCCCAGATCCAAGTCACCCCTGCTGAACACGTCCGCGTACTGGGCCAGGGTGTGGCGCACCTTCGTCTGCGCCTCCGTCAGGTGAGCGGCGCTCCGGTGCGCCGAATCCTCCAGGAAGTCGGGCAGCGGCCTCACAGCGGCCGACTCCGCACTCCCCAACGCCTGCTCTTGTTGTTCCACCTCTTCACAGGTGCCCAGCTTGGCACCAGCGGGTACTTTCCGAGCCTCGTCGGAGGAGTTAGCCACCAGCACCGTGACTGACTCCTCCCCCGCTCCTTCGAGACTCTGTCCGGCTGCCACACCACCAGGCAGCTGCAGGCCCTCCGTGGACTCCACCGCGTCTTCCGCTGGCATCGCGTCCGACCCGCAACACAGGACCTTCCTGGCCTCCGTCCCCGGGGCAAGGTGCAGTCGCTCCGCCGCGACTACCTCTGCACAGCCGACCTTCGGGAGCAAAGGCCCCTTTCCGCGCAGCCTCTCCAACTCCCGTCCAAGGTCGGCACAGGCCTCGTCCTGCGGCAGGTAGTCGAGGCCCAGCACGCACGGCTCGTCTCGATCGGCGACGTCCATCGGCCGGCGCTCCACAGCGCTGCCTACGCCGATACGAGCCTCCACTGGGCCCTCAGACTGCACGCAGTGCTCCGTGACGCCACACAGCCTCTGTGGCGCGTCCTGGAGTCGTGTAGCGGCCGGCATGTCAGGCCGCCCCAAGGTCCTCTCGGCGCTCCCCACCAAGCGGCCGGGCCCGTCCACTGAGCCCCGTAGCGCTGTTGTCAGCTGCAGCGCCTTCTCATCCTCGCCCCAGCCCTGGGCAGCAGCTGGCATCTTGAACTGGGCCTCCCATGCCAACTTCCCGTCGTGCCCCGCTGGCTTAAGCCTCCCTGAGCTCCGGGAGGATGAGGGGCTGCAGCGGGGAGCGGGCGGACCACGTGGGCTGCAAGCCGGCCGGCATGGCGGAGAGGGAGGCGGTGAGAGAGGCAACGAAGCAGGGTTAATGGCTTCGACTCCAGCACCAGCTGGACCCAAAGGAGCGGCTTCGACGGCTCCCCAGCCTCCTGCAGCCTCCACCGGCTCCGCCACGACGCCACCAGGCTTCAGGGGCCCTTGCCAGGGGCCCCACGCGGAGCCCCGCCAGTCCGCCACCCGTGCATCCGCCGCCAGCACACGTGACCGTTCTTGTTCCTCCTCGCACCACGTTGCCACCTCTCGCTGCTGCCATGGGAGAGAGAGCGGACTACGTGACCTGCGAGCCGGCTGGCATGGAGGAGAGGGAGGGGTTGAGGGAGGCAACGAGGCGGGGGCTCCCCGACCTCCTGCGGTAGCTACTGGTTCCGCCACGACGCTACCAGGCTCCAGGAGTCCTTGCCAGGGGCCCCAGATAGGCCCCTGCAGGACCGCCGCCCCGGCGCTTCCTGCCAGAACTGAGCCTTCTTCCTCCGCGTGCGGCGGTGTCACGGGCAAAATTGACCCTTGGGCAAAATTGAGCCCGGGCATCCACGTGCCTCTGTTATCTTAGCTCAAGCTCGTGTATGTGGGCTTCTTTTCGACTGATATGGCGTCTAGAGCTAGCATGATCATCATTCTTTATTATGATGACAAAGATCATGTCAAAATTTGCCTCATTAAATAAGAAATTACATAAAGATCGGCAGCTTTTCCTCGTCGCCAAGACATCCTCCAGCAGCGCTCCGACACCCATGATCGCACATTCATTTTTCTCAGAAAATAGGATACCAATCACATTTACATCAACATATTTCCACAGGTGAATACTTAGGGCATGTTCACACCAAGCTGCGACACCTGAGATTCATTAATAATGACAGGGGAAGGAAAAATATAGGCCCCTGTCATCGACAAAATTGAGCCTCGGGCAGAATTGAGCCGGGGCATCTATATGCCTCAGATTTCTTCGCTATTATATGTTGTAAGATCGTTTTGTTGACATGTATGGGTAGATTAAGGCTTTCTGTATCTACATAAAGAAGGAAAACGCAAAATTCGCCCTAGTAAATCAGAAACTACATAAAGTTCGGCAGCTTTTCCTTGTCGCCAAGACATCCTCCAGCAGCGCTCCGACACCCATGATCGCACATTCATTTTTCACAAAAAATAGGATACCAATCACATTTGCATCGACATATCTCCACAGGTGAATACTTAGGGCATGTTCACACCAAGTTGCGACACCTGAAGTTCATTAATTATGACAGGGGAAGGAAAAATGTAGGGCCTTCCTTGTCTCTAATTTACCGACGTCCATGAAACCGTACACGGCCTGAGATGGTGCCAAGGACCAAGGCATCTGGCGCAATGCATCAACCTCAACTATTACTGCTACAAGCCTGCATCTTGCCATTTCAACGTAATGGAGCAAAATAACCCCGGTCAAAGGTAAGTCTTTGAATCTTATTTTTACCTTTTTACCCTCTTTCAGGTCAGGTTAGGTTAAGGGCGAGGTTAAGCTATGGGGTATGTTATGTTAAGGATTAGGTTAGGATAGGATACTTAATATGGGGGTCAAAGAACCCTGGCTAGGAGGTTATGATGTTGGTTTTGGGAAATTTACATAGATTTGTTGGAAATTCTTGCCAAATCTCGCCTATTGAGGCCTCCCCCACCTAAACTTTGCTGTTCTGACAAGTCCTCAGGTTTGTTGGGGCTAGGGAAGGATGACAGTACAAAGAGTTGGAGCAGTAGTTGTAAAGATATACCATTTTGAACCCAAAATATATGCGTAAAAATTCCAAGCAATGCTGATAGCGATTTTTTAAAAGATGGCGTTGGCTACTGACCAAGACAGCATTAGATATTGATCATGATGGGGTTAGGGTATTAACCAAGGTGGCATTAGGTTTGTTCGAGTACCTAGGTTAGATTTAGGCTGGGTTAGCTTCGGTTAGGTTTAATTATACGAGCATGCGAACAAAAATTGTTTGTTTTTTTGGGTGAATATATACTGTACTATAAGTTCACCTGTCTCAGATTTTCAGATGAAACTATACTTTTTCATTTTCATTGCAAATGAACCTTTTTCAAACCCTTCCCCCACATAACTGAAGGATTTCCGACAAAAATAAGCAGATTCATACAAAAAGCACCAAATTCTACCAGAAAAATGTATTTTCATCTACAAGCATGTGGTAAAGTTACAGTTTTGGGCAATATTCCCTAACCTAATCCAACTTAACACATTGATTGGTACTCATTGGCACTGGATCAGTACCTAATGCCACTTTGGCCATTACTATCATCACTTTGCTCAGTACTTATCGCCATCGGGTCAGCACATTTAGATTTGAATCTCCTCCTCTACCCCCTCCCCCCCCTTCTTCCCCTGCAGACCATCATGGTGCAGGTTAATGTGGATGGACTCGGGAGGAAATGATAAATTATATAAAAACTAATATCGCAGGAATGAACATTCTGACAGTAAGATATACACCGTTGTCCGTTGTGTTGTATGTGACCCAAGTTCTTCATTGAGAACAACAATGTTTTTAGCAATGAGATAGGTGAACTTGTCAATTTTTGGTGTTTTGATTGCTTTGTTAATTAATTTTGTCACAGATGTGTGGGTTCTGAGGAGGAATGGGGTGATAAAAACTGAATTACAACAGAAACAATGAGGAGATTCATTTAAAACACATCTAAATCTACCAGAAGAATGTATTTTCATCTACCATTAGGAGACAGGTCCTAATCCTAATACTGTACATATAAACTATTTATTCAAATAGAATATTTTTCTTTCTGGAAAAAAACAAAAGTGGGTCAGTTTTTCAGTTTTCAAGTTGACAAATTTTATATTATTCCTGAAACACAAACTCTTCATAAGGAAAAGCATCTTGAAATACACAGGAAAAAGGTGTTTATGCCTCAATATAATTTAAACGAAACCTAACCCAACCTGGTCAGACCCTAATGCCACTTGGTCAGTACTAATGCTCCTAGTCAGAACCTAACGCCACCTGGTCAGTATGACTTTTGCACCACCCTATCTTTCGACCTATCTCTGTCAGAAGGGTATAGATGCTATCCATAAGGTAGCTTTCTCATGGGGACTGCATTTTAACATCAATAAGAGTGTAGTACTAAGATGCCAGACTTGTCTCTGGAACCTGTACATAGACTCTTGGGTATTCTGGTTGATAACAGTCTAAAATTCCACTCTCACCTCAAAATCAGTCAGTAAAGCAGCAGGACTGGCTAACAATTTGTTGAGGTCCACTCTTTGCACAGATAATGAGTTCATAGTATCCCTTTCTAAAATCCTTTGTTAGAGTTAGGGTCCCCTTACCAGATGGACCTAACTGATTGACAGTCTCTCAGAGCTAAACTATTCTGATTGCACAAGAACTCTGAAGTCTTCACTCAGTATGTAGTAGGCTACTTAGATCAGATTTAATTCACCATTGGAGGATATTCCATGGAGAATCGACAATTCCCCACTTGACCTTTTCCTCCCTGCTACCAGTACCTTGAATGTCACCAGAGGTCACACATTGAACTTTCATAAACCCCATACTAATGTTGAATATAGATGCTATTTTTTTAGCATAACATTCATTGAACATTAGAATTCTTTAGTTACCTGATGAGGTTGTGGGTGCTGATTCCATTTAAGAAATTTTTATGCTGATTATTAGGGGATCCACTTTTTTTTTTTTTTCTACATGTGGCCTATAGCGCCAGTAGGCTTATCTGTAGGGGCCTGATGGTCGACCCTATCCCGTCATGGTGTAGGCAATTGTTTTATAATGGCGCCTTTATTGTTGGCTCATGCTTCCCCCTGGAGCTCATTCTTGATTCCACTTGTGCTGTAGAGTTTCTTCTAGAGTCCAGGTCGATGGGTGGTCTTCAGGACAGCATGTGGGTAGTCTTAGGCCACTTGGAAATATATAACTATACATAGACTAAACCCCACAATATTATCCATACTAGAGCAGGTTGTTCTTGGATGATACATATGGCACACTATCCAACTTCTTTAAACTGTAATTACACCATCTTAGTGCTAAAGTATTGTTAGTGCTGGCGTCCCAGCAGGTTCTAGCTGCCTCATTTATATACTACCAAATTTCCTTTATGAACCATTTGACTGGTGAGTTAAGGGTAGCCAACCAGGTGAGTAAACCCAACACCCCCTGGTCAGAAATTCACAAAGTTAAAATACATTGGATATTATAGTGCCCAGAAATTTGAGAGCCCACATCTCCACTATGATAGTCAATTGAATTGTTTTTTATGAGGGAACTATTGGTTTTGAATTACCACCCAAGCTAGGTCAGACAGGGGCTGCCTTATGTAAGCCAGAAAAATTTTGGTAGACCTATAATGTTTTTAGACTCCCAACATATTGTTATCTGATGGCTGCAACAATATTTTTATTAAGAGTGTATGTTCATTTTCAGTGAGCAAGAGTTTGTGCATTTGCACACTGTGAAGCAGTGGCTGCGAGGGGAAGAGCCAAATATGTTGCCACGCAAAAAGAAGAACGTGAAGAGATTTGCTCTCCTGGTGAAGGTAAATTTGATAAATTACCTATGAATAGCTGAATAATTTTATTTCACAGGAACCTTATACGAGTGTGTGTGTGTGTGTGTGTGTGTGTGTATATATATATATATATATATATATATATATATATATATATATATATATATATATATATATATATATATATATATATATATATATATATATATATATATATATATATATATATATATATATATATATATATATATTCCATTCTTATAAATGAAATATGTAGCTACTTAAGGTAACATTTCTTTTCCCGACTTATCAGTGAAGCTATATATTATTTCCAGATGTTTATTAAAATATATTTTGTTTGTCTATTATAACTAAAGGCAAATGTGCGACATTATTAAGGCTAAGTTAATCATATTATTGCATAATTTTATATATTTTTTTCCCAATCCTACCAGGGTGAAGATTGTCATCGAATAGTGTAAGTAGGTGACACAATATCAATGTTTCAGAATGCTGCAAAAATATGCATGTGGGTTCTTTTACTATGCTTTGGTGTTGGTGCTTATGATTGCTACAGAATGCTGGTATGTACGTATATACTTTTGCTTTATTTTTAACAGGGTTGTGATTTGCTTATGATTGCTACAGAATGATATATATATATATATATATATATATATATATATATATATATATATATATATATATATATATATATATATATATATATATATATATATATATATATATATATATATATATATATATATATATATATATATACACATACATACATATACTTTTGCATTATTTTTAACAGGGTTATGAATGATATTATGTTGGCTGTCTTGTCACTGTAATTACAAATAGAAATTTCTGTCATGCATGTATTCTCCATACAGATAAGAAACTAATGACTGTAGCTGAATGAGACTGAAATCACCAAGATAACAAGAGTAAGTTTAGTATTGTGATTTGGGTTGTCATGAAATTCATTGGCACAGTGCAGTTCATCTTGTGCCAAAATTCTAAGCTTGACCAGGGGCGTTTCTTGGGTTCAAAAACATTCGGGGCTAAGAGAAATACATCAGGGCTGAAGTTAACAGAGTTCGTTCACCACCATGCACCTAAGATAAACATACAGCTACACTCCCAGATTGCATAGTAAACTACAAACTGCTTAAACTACTGGTATATGGCTTCAAAATGTAATCTTTAGTATGAACTACATCAATAACATCAGCTCCGTTCAAACAATGGATAATATTTATTTCTTATTTTTTGGAGTGACGGGGGCACGGGGCCCGGGGGTGAAAAAAGGTTTGGGGCTCAAGCCCCGAAAGTCCAATGCTAATGATGCTATTGAGCTTGACCTTATTTTCCCTTTGTTGGTGGTGGGTAAAAAATTGGATGTTGATTTCTAGGTCGCATGTTTGATGTGTTGTGTCTCGTCACTGCAGTGCTTCTTGCTGACATGCATGCCTGTGAGTCATTGTAAAAATGGGTCCTATACCTTCTGCCTTATAAAACACAGTACCATTAAGGGGAAAAACCCAAGATTCAAGCAACAATTTATACAACATAAATACTGAAAAATGTTTGTTGTCTGTGTTCCTATTGCCAAATGCCAGATATTTTATATGTATATGGCAGGAACAAAAGCATGTGTCTGGCTATAAAGTTACAAATATGTGTGCGTGTGTGTGTGTGAGCGCACGCGCTGGGTTAAAGGGAAAACGAAGCACAATAGACAATGCGATTGCTATAAATTCTCCTGCATGATTTTACAGATAAACTATATCTCATCAAAGTGGCCGAGGGGAGGAGGCGGCAGGTTCTCCTGCATCAGAACATATTGCGCATCCTTGCCCAGTATCATGATGATGCAGGCCACTGTGGTCAACATACCACAGAGGAAAACATTGCCTCTTAATTATTACTGGCCAAGGACATTATGTCAAAGACTATGTGATTAGACAGTACATTGCGTGTTCAGTTTCACCATGTCAGTGATGCTTATACCTGTGAAAAGTCCTATTGTAAAGAAGAGGAATATTGTCTCTGTGAAGTTAACAAGTTGCCTGTATCAGATTGCATCTTGTTTATTGAGGAACATTTTAGTCTTATCACTTGTATATTTTTGCAATAAAGTCAATGAATTTCAAGTGTATTTTATTTTTCATCATTATTCTTATTAGCGTTTCTATGTTAAAACTCAAAAGCCGTTTGGAATTCAATTCTTACAACTATTAACAGTTTCTTGGTCTCAAAACACCTTTGAACACAATAGTCTCATTTAAATTAATTATTTGCTGCTTTCCTATTTCCAGTGCAGGCATTCTCTCTGGACCCTGGTCCTATGCTTGTTATTTTCTTTAAGATGATTTTGTATTTCATTTCTTACTGTTCCCAGTTATAGCTTTTATGTTGTATCTGTTAGTGCTATTGGTCTTAAAAGTCCCTTATGCATGGTTGGCTTTGCCTTCTATTTATTAATTGTTATTTGATGCTTTCCAAGTGTCTTGGAATACAGGAATAATACCATTATTCCTTTATTCCTGTATTAAAAACATTACTTAATGCATTAAATATATCTGTCTTAATTCCATAGAGGGGTAGGCTCAGATGAGACATCACACCCTCTGGCTGTTTGTAAGGTATATACAAACGAGTAAATGCAAGTCTACACATTTGTTTCCCTAATAATGTTTGGTGATGCAAGTATAGATTAATTTTCATATCTATAATTCTGTGGTAGCTGCAAATGTGCACATTATGTCTATCTCACATTGTGTAGAAAGTAGATGAAAGACTAGAAAAGTTCCATTGTCTGCTACATCAGAAATGGATTTCAAATAAACATTTTTTTTCATCTACTTCATAAATTAAATAACCCCAGCCTTCTCATGCACACTACATATCATAATTTAAGGTAGCATCATCTTGAATTACCTGTTCACAGAACCACCCGCAATCTGCAGTCCTGAAACAATATGTTGTTGAATTGTTTCTACACTCATCATTAGAGAGAGAGAGAGAGAATCATCTTTTTCAAGCTTAACTGACCAACTTCTGTAGGACAGCCTGTTTTAGCTCTTTGATAAGTAATATTTGGTGAATTTCTTGGTTTCCCTATATCATGATTTTCTCATGTATTGACTCTCAGGTTGATCATATTTCCTAGGCACAGCTAATGTAAGTACTTTATCATGATTTAATGTTTTGAAAAGCATTGGTGAGTATTTATTAACAGATTCGTGGTTTATCCATGTTAGGTTAGTTGCCCTATCAAGTGTTGCCTAACATAACATCGCTCCTTAAAACCTTCTCTCTCACACACACACACACACACACACACACACACATTTTATATATATATATATATATATATATATATATATATATATATATATATATATATATATATATATATATATATATATATATATATATATATATATATATATATATAATGATCATCTCAGCTGTCTTTGACATTTAAATTTTCTTTTATCGCCAGATGCCTTGGTCCTTGGCACCATCTCAGGCCGTGTACGGTTTCATGGACGTCGGTAAATTAGAGACAAGGAAGGCCCTACATTTTTCCTTCCCCTGTCATAATTAATGAACTTTAGCTGTCGCAACTTGGTGTGAACATGCCCTAAGTATTCACCTGTGGAGATATGTCGATGCAAATGTGATTGGTATCCTATTTTTTGTGAAAAATGAATGTGCGATCATGGGTGTCGGAGCGCTGCTGGAGGATGTCTTGGCGACAAGGAAAAGCTGCCGAACTTTATGTAGTTTCTGATTTACTAGGGCGAATTTTGCGTTTTCCTTCTTTATGTAGATACAGAAAGCCTTAATCTACCCATACATGTCAACAAAACGATCTTACAACATATAATAGCGAAGAAATCTGAGGCATATAGATGCCCCGGCTCAATTCTGCCCGAGGCTCAATTTTGTCGATGACAGGGGCCTATATTTTTCCTTCCCCTGTCATTATTAATGAATCTCAGGTGTCGCAGCTTGGTGTGAACATGCCCTAAGTATTCACCTGTGGAAATATGTTGATGTAAATGTGATTGGTATCCTATTTTCTGAGAAAAATGAATGTGCGATCATGGGTGTCGGAGCGCTGCTGGAGGATGTCTTGGCGACGAGGAAAAGCTGCCGATCTTTATGTAATTTCTTATTTAATGAGGCAAATTTTGACATGATCTTTGTCATCATAATAAAGAATGATGATCATGCTAGCTCTAGACGCCATATCAGTCGAAAAGAAGCCCACATACACGAGCTTGAGCTAAGATAACAGAGGCACGTGGATGCCCGGGCTCAATTTTGCCCAAGGGTCAATTTTGCCCGTGACAGCGGTGCCACCTCTCGCAGCTGCCTCTCCGCCTCCCTCAGGCCTCGGACCTCGCCTTCCGGGGTCCGCACCTCCTCCAGCCGTTCACTCCTCGCGCTGTCGCAGCCCTGGTCGGTGTACTGCTGGGTTTCCACCTTCAGCGACGAGAAACAGCTCTGGAGGACCTCGGCAAGATGGCGGGCCTGCTCGTCTGCCCTCTCTTCTGCCCTCTGAGCCTGCTCGCGTGCCCTCTCGTCTGCCCTCTGATCCAAATCCTGCCTCATACTGGCCAGCATGGCAGCGAACAATTCCATCTGGCCCGGCTTCACCTCACCCGGGTCAGCCTCGGCCTTGCCCGTCTCCTCACCCTCACGGCGACCACTGGGGGACGCCATGACACTCGGCGCGCTTCACTGTTCACTTATATCCTCACTCCTTTGACACCAAGTGTTACGCCACCCCCTACCACAACCATCCACGGGCAGGCAGGCGGCGTGATCCCCACCAGAACAGCCACACGGGCACCAGTCACTCACAGCGGCCCACACAGAACACCGAGGGGAGCAGGAACGGGGCAGGGCACAAAGGATACACGTTCAACACTAAGTTCTAGTTTAATGACAGGTTCCTCACACAGTACAGCAACTTTCAAGGGCACAGAACAGTTAATCAGGCATAGTACAGGGGCACGGCAGACACGCACACACGGATGCACACAGCTCGCGAGCGGAGCAGCTCAACACTCTCTCAGCCCAGACATGCGTCACACTCCCCTTCTCCTCAGCCACCCTTGCTCCCCAACTGCTCGACTCTGCCGACTCAGCACTTCCTGCCCGGCGGCCAGAGGCCCCGGGCTCCCCTCTGTCTCTCTTGCCCCAACAAGTAGAGTTGCACCATGCTGAGCTAACATTGCATCATGCTACAATTTCATCACATTACACATACAATCATTCACATACAGCACATTCGTAACACTATTATTACTCTTACAGGTGTGGGTGACAACGTGAGGTGCTATCATTGTGGTCTTTCGCTGAGAAACTGGCGTAAAGGCGATCCCTTAATAGAACACATATACCACAATCCAGATTGTTACTTCATGCAGTTCACCAATGATCCTCTCTTCATCGAACAGGTTAGTATTGAACAATTTCGTTCAATACACGCGTGTCAAACAACATATGTTACACGCGCTCGTTATTTATTTTAATTTGTTAATTCCAGACCAGATCAAACTAAACAACCGAATCTTTTTCATCGTTGTCGAGATGGGAAACATAATTCAACGCTTGAGAAATAACGGTCTGACGATATGGTGACAACGTGAGGTGCTATCATTGTGGTCTTTCGCTGAGAAATTGGCGTAAAGGCGATCCCTTAATAGTCGGCGTTCAGGTTTCGGGTCAGCCAATCCTTGGCGTGGATTTCGTTCAACGACATGTCGCATTTGATGCAGGAGTTCGATCTTTCGATATCTGCCATTTGACGTTTGTTTTTCACGTTGTCTGGGATGTCGTGCAGTTGACAAAAACTAAAATCTATTTTAATGGACTTTAGAGTTTCAAAAGTCGTCTCAAAAATCGTCTCTGTGAATCGGTGGACTGGAATGAAATCTTCGCGTATCAACGCGTCGAGAATCAGACCTCGAAAATCATAATTTGTCAAATCGAAACTTTTAAGGAAGTTATTCACGTTCTGACGGAAGTTCAGGATGTCGTCACCGCGGTTGACAGTCGCGGACTTGCATTTCTGCCATTGGATCTTCAGTGCTGTTTTCATTTTGTCAAAGACATCAACCGATTATGGACTTTACCCGTTACATGTGAGACTTTGTCGAATAACGCTACCAATTCTGAACTGTCAAATTGTCAAAGACATCAACCGATTATGGACCATTACATGTGAGACTTTGTCGAATAACGCTACCAATTCTGAGCTGTCAAAGAACTCGATAACATTTCAGGGAATACTATTACTAGAGTGAACAGAATTCTTGTTATACTCTGACACGGTGTAGGAAATAAGTTTATTTAGTCAAGAGTTAGCCGATTCTACAAAGAAGCACATGGATGAAATACAAAATCAACAAACTAAACACGAAGAAGAAAAATCTGAATTAAGAAAAGAAATTGAAAAGTCATCTGCCAAAGTACAACAAATAATGACGATATACAAAGATGTAGATAAGAAATTCTTAGAAGTTAATGCAAATATACGAAAGATAATCCAAGAGAAAGACCGACTGAACGCAGACTTATCTAAAAATAAAAACAAGATCGATCTTATGCAAAATGAATACGAACAACTCCAACAACGTGATAACGAATTAGATACAGAGAATGATCAATTCAAACAAGAGTTGACTCAAAATAAAACTCTACTCCTACAAGAGACACAAACGAGAGATGGACTCCAGCAAGATGTCACTCGCCTCCAGCAAGAGAAAACTGCTCTCGAAACCCAACTGAGTGAAAAGAGTAATGACTTATCGATATTACTGAAAAAACAAGAAGACGAAATTATACGATTGAACAAACAAATTGAGGCAGATTCCTAAACCGTCCGTCATGAACAAGTAAACATTGGATGGACTCTCCTGACAAGATTGATTTTGTAAGAAGAAGAAGCATTGCAATGATTATGTGTAATAAATAAAAATAAGAATTTACAGAATGTTTTAGTTTACTCACATCATGTCGTGTCATGGTGGCATCTTAGGTCTTCGGCTGGTGGCGAACGTCTGACTTTGTACAACGGAGTGAATCGGAGACTTTGTTCTACACGTCGACAGATTCCGTCATGAGATTTGTTCTACAGAGTCTGAGACCTTGTTCCACTGATGTCTGTCATTTGATTGTCTATGTGTGATTTTTTAGTCTGTATTTATGTTACATAAATTGTAACTCGGATAGACTATGTAGCATATTGTAGGTTAGGAAATAAGACTTTTATATAGAATTTGTATGATATTTTTCAAGCTATGTTTAATAAAATATAGTAGTATTTCCACCTGTTTGGACATCCTTAAATCACGTGTTCTGGGTACCTATTAATTCGCGTTTAAAATCACGAGAGATGATGAGTGTATTTTTTTGTTGGTGACAGTGAAGTGCTACTACTGTGTTGTCGTTATACAACCATGGAAAGGATACCGACATCGTATACAACGCAACGCCGCCACGGTAAGTGCTCAACATCATCCACATGTTTATTACGAACCTTTTATTCACACTCCAAAAATAAAATAAAATAACACTATAGATTTATTAATCACATTACAGGTAGCACCTAAAACACCAATCTTTGACCTGCACGAGTGGGGTCCGTGATTTCGCGTCGAAGAAATTCTTAGAAGTTAATGCAAATATACGAAAGATAATCCAAGAGAAAGACCGACTGAACGCAGAATTATCTGAAAATAAAAACAAGATCGATCTTATGCAAAATGAATACGAACAACTCCAACAACGTAATAACGAATTCGATACAGAGAATGACTTAACATTTTTTTAGACATCAACGACTCAGCATCGGCATTCAATTCAAACGCTGTAACGACAGATTCTAAATCGGACGCGACTACTTGCAAATTCAATAATTGATCGGCGACGGGTTCGTCAACATTACCCGCGAAATGCCCGATCCTCTACCCGGTGCCAGATTCACCAGTGGACAGACGCTGTACGCGCCTTACAACCCACGAAAGATAGTAACCGACATAGATTATTTCCAAATCATGAAAGACGTCGACTTGGGATCGAGAGATCGTATAACTTATCTCAACGGTTACAACACTAAAGAAATAATGCTGTTAAAGGAAGTCAACGATTTGTACAAGCGATGGATGTCGAGCGAAAAATCTCAAGAGGAAATGGCGAAAATAAAATACCTGTATGACAAAAACAGAAAGATAATCGCAGCTAACCGGGGGTTCATCAAAGGCAGCCACACTGTCGTGCACTTGTCAACACATCAAACTCTGTGAATGCTGCAGATGCATTGCAGATGTTGTTAGTTGTGTGAATGCGATACTTTGTGTCAGCGGTAGACGGATTCCGTGTGTGTAAGTTAACTCTGTCTCTGTGAACGGTTCACTTGGACCAATTGTTGCTAATGTGAGACTTTGCGTCAGCGATAGACGGATTCTGAAGACTATACACTCAGTCTCTGTGAATGCTGCAGATGCATTGCAGATGTTGTTAGCTGTGTGAATGCGATACTTTGTGTCCGCGGTAGACGGATTCCGTGTGTGTAAGTTAACTCTGTCTCTGTGAACGGTTCACTTGGACCAAATGTTGCTAATGTGAGACTTTGCGTCAGCGATAGACGGATTCTGAAGACTATACACTCAGTCTCTGTGAATGCTGCATTTACCCAAAGGTGCATGTCTGCACTGCACTGAATGATGACAATTTGTTAGTTGACAGCTTTGAGGTGCATATATTGCATTTTGGCAAATAACAACGCTGAACGAATCTGGTATTATTTTTTAAATGATCCAAAAAATCATTCAGATTTTTAAAGTTTCTAGTGATAAGATATCCTGGCGTGTCTGCAATTCTTTTAATAAGCATTATTTTTTTGTTATCTGTAATTCTCTTAATCTTGGTATTGCACCGGAAGGTTGAATTTGCTGCTTGCGGGAAATTACGCAACGTCGCCGCCGTATCAGAAGACGACGGGTATTCAAAATGTCTGCAAATCAGGGTTCACCCTTTGGGACCACAGGAAATCAAAACGGAAAGTCGAGGATGAACATGTTTATAATGTTAATATGTGGCGTTCTGGCGATGGTCATCATCGGGATCTTCGCTAAGCATCTGTGGTACGACGACAACACCACCCTGACCGCCGAAGGAACAGAACAGACCGTCTACCAAACAAGTGACCCAGAACACGTGATTTAAGGATGTCCAAACAGGTGGAAATACAACTATATTTTATTAAACATAGCTTGAAAAATATCATACAAATTCTATATAAAATCTTATTTCCTAACCTACAATATGCTACATAGTCTATCCGAGTTACAATTTATGTAACGTATATACAGACTAAAAAATCACACTAATGTACATACAATTGTTTTCTCTGTCTTCAAGCAGTTACAATTTCAGACTCACCATGCTACAAAATTAACATTCAAACAACACTGGTCTCGGGAATATTAGTAGCAGTCAGAGAGTACTCAGCATGGTTCCGTGCCATCAGTCGTCGTGTTGTTTTAAATACCACGTAGACAATAGCAGTGACAGAAACTAGTAAACAAAGAACCATGAAGAATGCCAAGATAGAATAAGTGCTGACAGCCTTAGGTTCTTCTTGGCATTCTTCATGGTTCTTTGTTTACTAGTTTCTGTCACTGCTATTGTCTACGTGGTATTTAAAACAACACGACGACTCACCATGCTGAGTACTCTCTGACTGCTACTAATATTCCCGAGACCAGTTTGACATTTGTACCAATACTATACATCTTGAATGTGTCACACACTACAGAGTTCAGAATCGTATCTTAACTATATTCTGTTCTATCTGAATCTGTTCGCAGCAACTCTCTAGTTGTGTGTGACATTTGCATGGCTTCCTGTGTGATTAAGATAACGCCCATGTTTTGGCATGTGTCGATAACGACGCCGATTGATAGCTTACGTCACAGCTTTTCGCGCGTTACTTCGTGTGTGTCAATTACACCTTGCACAGATCGATCTCGCGGAGGTAGTAGAATCCGTTACGAGCCAGTACCTCAGGAGATATATTTGCGTTAGGCCATCTTATGGATGTTTTTAATCTCTCCAATTCGAGGTTCAAGTGTTCTCGTCGTTGTTTGTGAATCACAGTCAGCATCTGCAAGTCAAGAGAAAGTGAAGTTAACATTTTGTGGTGTAAAAATGCTACTCGCTATCTGGGTAAAATAGCGGTAAGTCAAACACTAAAAACAAAAAGGGTGTCGACTGGGGATACTATTATACATTAACTCGCAAAGGTAGATAAACTCTACGTGTACAACACACTTGATTTTTTTTTTTATATTTAAGGGGATACTATTATAAACGTAAGTTACATATTTTAAATTCGGGGTGTGTGGGATACTTACTATCATAAAATCAAATTGTGAGTTGGGATACATAAGTGAATAGAGAGTTACGATGTGCAGGTCACTGAATACAGGTATGACTTGTTCTTACGTCTCATTTGTATGACTTGTTAATTATAAAATGTTACTTAAAAGTTTGTTTCTAAAATTCCTCTCAACTTTACGTGAATGAATATCCGACTTTGGTACCGTGCTGGCGTGTCTCTGTTCGACTTTGTCTGACCCCTTCCAATTGTGAGTCGTTTCGCAGCACTTTCAAGAAATTAAAACGGAGAACAAATTTCTGTTCCGTCGGGTTGCTTCCAAGTGTTCATCGCAACGCCAAATTGAAATTCCTGAAACATCCTGAATTGATATTTAGTAATGCTCTCAGAATGTTGTTCGAATGTCGCTTCATGAATGGTATTCTAATGTATACCTGTGAGAGTAATCTGGTTCAACACATCAACAAAGAACCGTCGATAAAAACCGTTGTGGACTATCATTCGATATGTCTCGTGAAGAAATCACACAACGGTTGCAAGAACATCAACGTTGCCGCCACAGCAGACAAATCAGACAAGAATTCGTCGGGCCAGTATCTGACGGAGTGTTTTACGACAGGATACGGAATCTATCCGTTTTCAATCAGTCTATTTCAACACTACAAAGAAAACCTAAAACTATTACTGAAGTACAAAACGACCATATCCGAGCTCCAGAAGAAAATGTTAAGGTAGGCTGCTGCGTTTGGCGTCAGCAGCAGCAGCAAGCGTATGACGTAGGCCAAGACACACCCACTTTTGTTTTATTTTTTAGAAAAGACATTTTGAAACCAGTTTTGTATTTTTTAATCGTGTGTCTAACGATGCCAGGCATCTGTCGTGTCACCAATAAAAGAAAGAAGGTACGCTGTCAGTCCAGACACTCGACTCGGTGTGTTGGCGAGCGAGCATACTTGGGCTCCTGACTCGACTATCCTGAAGTCCAGTCGTTGAAGAGGAGAAGTGACGAGTGACGTTATCGTGACTTAGAGTGACTTTGTCGTGAAGAAAAGATTGAACAGTGAGGAGTGACTGAGCAGTGAGCAGAGTGACATCGTGATGAAAATGGGTGGGATCTTTCAACTGTTGCTGATGTTGCTGCTCGCCATAATCACGATCCAGTACCCTGACAGCAGCGGTGTATCGTGGTACTCAGCGGACGTTCATCCATCCATCACCTTTTCGAGAAATGGCAAAATGTTGGGATCGACGATCTTCACACCAGTTGGATTTCCGAATAACGCCTTCGACCAAAGTGAGAAGCTACTTTACTTCTCGAGTAACAGTCATCACTTCACCGATGACTATCCAGAATTTGTTCCTATGACCTGGGAGATCAATTCGTGCAACTGTAAAAGGTTCATAGAAACTCCGATTGATTTAGAAACTCAGACTAATCCTCCTCCGATTAATCCTCCTCCTCCGCATACTTCTCCTTCGTTAGAAGCTCCTTCAACGAGTTCTCTAACAACTACACCAACACCACCAACTCCCAGTGTTGCATGCTTATTCCCTCAGACTTTTCTGACTTGTCACTTTGTCTCAGAGAATGCTGCAGATGTTAAGTGAATATGAGACTTTGTGTCAGTGGTAAACGTATTCTGACTACTATAAGTGTTGTTGCATGACTTAAACCCTCAAGAGTTGCAGATGGTGGTGAATGCGAGACTTTGTGTCAGCTGTAGACGGATTCTGAATACTATTGTGTGACCTGCGTGATTCTGAATACAAATCTTACTTTGTCTCAGAGTTGGATCAAATGCGTTGCAGATGTGGCTAGTTGTGTGAATGCGAGACTTTATTTCAGCAGTAGACTGATTCTGAATACTATACGAGTGTTGCATGCTTATTCCCTCAGACTTTTCTGACTTGTCACTTTGTCTGAGAATGCTGCAGATGTTGTGTGAATATGTGACTTTGTGTCAGTGGTAAACGTATTCTGAATACTATACGTGTTGTTGCATGACTTAAACCCTCAAGAGTTGGTGGTGAATGCGAGACTTTGTGTCAGCTGTAGACGGATTCTGAATACTATTGTGTGACCTGCGTGATTCTGAATACAAATCTTACTTTGTCTCAGAGTTGGATCAAATGCGTTGCAGATGTTGCTAGTTGTGTGAATGCGAGACTTTATGTCAGCAGTAGACTGATTCTGAATACTATACGAGTGTTGCATGCTTATTCCCTCAGACTTTTCTGACTTGTCACTTTATCAATTCTGAGACGTTGGTGAATGTGTGACTTTGTCTGCAATCTAGACCAATTCTGAGACGTTGGTGAATGCGTGACTTTGTCTGCAATGTAGACCAATTCTGAGACGTTGGTCAATGCGTGACTTTGTCTGCAATCTAGACCAATTCTGAGACGTTGGTGAATGCGTGACTTTGTCTGCAATGTAGACCAGTTCTGAGACGTTGGTCAATGCGTGACTTTGTCTGCAATGGGTGAATGCGTGACTTTGTCTGCAATGTAGACCATTTATGAGACGTTGGTGAATGCGTGACTTTGTCTGCAATGTAGACCAATTCTGAGACGTTGGTGAATGCGTGACTTTGTCTGCAATGTAGACCAATTCTGAGACGTTGGTGAATGCGTCTGAATCCATCTTAACTTTCTTATGAATCTTATCATCTAAGTTGGTTGAGAGTGTTAATTATCATCTACGTTGGTTGCGAAGTGAGTTTAACACTTGCACTGTGCTCACAAGAGTTTAGTTGACTGTCGAGACAAAGTCGCACATTCACTAGCAGCAGTCAAGTGCTCAGATGTGCAATTCGCCTTCCTGTTACACCTCATGGAATAGACACACAAACTCAACTCTGAACATCATATACATTTTATTTACACAGAGTACATACCACACATTATATTAACAGAGTACATACCACTGATATTTGCACAAACTAGAGATAACAGAGTACATACCACACACGCCTGATATTTACACAAACTAGAGAATCCATTACAAACCTCGAGAGAACTGCAAGCATCTGTCACACAAGTATTCGTCTTCAACAGTCTTGCCCAGTTGTCTCAACATCAAAATAACTCTTTTTGAATGTTCATTGTCTTTAGCTAAGTTGGTGAGTTTTTGCGTGACTTTGTCTGCAATGTAGACCAATTCTGAGACGTTGGTGAATGCGTGACTTCGTCTGTAAATGTGAATGCGTGACTTCGGCCAGTTTGATAAGAACGATGAAGCATTAGAATCCTGTAAACAAAAACTGGATAAGTGCCAGAGTGAGTTAGACGCTAAAATTAATGAAATAAGTTTATTTAGTCAAGAGTTAGCCGATTCTACAAAGAAGTACATGGATGAATTACAAAATCAACAAACTAAACACGAAGAAGAAAAATCTGAATTAAGGAAAGAAATTGAAAAGTCATCTGCCAAAGTACAACAAATAATGACGATATACAAAGATGTAGATCAGAACTTCTTAGAAGTTAATGCAAATATACGAAAGATAATCCAAGAGAAAGACCGACTGAACGCAGAATTATCTGAAAATAAAAACAAGATCGATCCGATGCAAAATGAATACGAACAACTCCAACAACGTAATAACGAATTAGATACAGAGAATGATCAATTCAAACAAGAGTTGACTCAAAATAAAACTCTACTCCTACAAGAGACACAAACGAGAGATGGACTCCAGCAAGATGGCACTCGCCTCCAGCAAGAGAAAACTGCTCTCGAAACCCAACTGAGTGAAGAGTAATGACTTATCGATATTACTGAAAAAAACAAGAAGACGAAATTATACGGTTGAACAAACAAATTGAGGATCTGACCACAGAGAACAAATCCTCCCAGGAAATACTAGCAGCTGAAACCGCACGTGCAAATGCATTGCAAGTAACTAACCTGACGTTATCAAGCTCTAACGAAGAATTGAATAAGATTGCGAAAACCGTGATTGACAAAGATTCCGAAATCAACCGGTTAAAAGACCAAATTAATGAAAACAGGAAAAATATCGAGGAGTCTAACCAAAATACCGAAACCCAAACATCAGAGATTGCACGGCTGACCCAAGAAATTAACGATCTGATCGCAGAGAAAAAAAGATCAACACAATTGATAACAGAATTGAAGGACTTTCAAGAAGAGATGAAAAAGACCGAAACATTGAATCAGGACCTTATCCAAAAGCATCAGGACGTTATACAGCTTAGAGATCCGTCTGTGTTATCTCCATGGATTTATTTGTGAATTACACCAAACGTGTTACATCCGTAGACATATTCGTGATTTGCATCAGCTAGAAATGCTAGATAACAAAGGTTAATAGAAACACAAAACATCTATGCAAATATTGTTTAATTTAACAATACATTTAATTGACACACACATTCTTTACCTTGTGACGTACATAGTTTCAGGGGTAGTTAATAACAAAACATCTACGCATATATTATATTGTTAAACTTCATCTACGCAGATGTTGTACAAGTTACATGTAATTTTATTAAACTTTTAAAAAGTTACATTCTTTCCTAACCCCGTGACCAATATGCAATATGTGTGAGCAAACAACAACACAATTAAACACTTTAACAGATCCAGAGTACGCAGACGTGGAACAGCAGCATCCATGAAGCAGCGAAGCGGTGCCCGGTGACTACACATTTCTTGAGTACGGTGCACGACACATTTCTTGAGAGTACGGTAGATTCGTCACCTGCTGACACAACACCTATATCTTCTCGTAGTCTCCGACCTTTGTGGAACGCTTGCCAAAACATTGGTCTAGGAGGAAGTCTTAACTTACAATTGCATGCGCGCAGAGAGACCCATGCAAATGTCACACACAACTAGAGTTAACGGACCTTGGTGCTGAAAAGATGATTCATGTTGTCATTGTGATCTCTGACGGTGAAAGTTATTTTATAATTCGTAGCTTGCGGTTCATCACTTTCCTGTTCTCTCCCAAAGTACAAAGTGTTCGATATGGATTGAAGGAGAACGATACTTCACCTTTTCTAAAATTCAAAGAACGTAAAAACGGAGCTAGCCAGGCATGCTTTGCATTTTACTTGTTGAATTTTTCAATGGCGATGTACGACGTCATCATGATGTTGAAAGAAGGTCAAACCCATCACACACTCTTAACGTCTATAATAGACCGATTAATCGCACCTTTCGGTTACGATTATCAAACCCCGCTCAGGAACTTACTTCAGAAAGTGTTAGACAAAGCAGGTATCGCTACGATCTTTCAGGACACAACACGGCTCGCTGAGAGAGAGAGGAGCTTTCAAACTTACCCGTCAAGTCTAACTCCGATGAAAGATAAACTATTAGAAAGTGGTTTTGTTCACCAATTAAATTCTGACAGCGTTAGTTGTATGGACTGTAGATTCATTCATACACAACCTCGAATTTCATGTCTCTCAATACTTTGGTAAAATATGAAAGAACATCGTGACATGTTAAAAACAGCCACAACTTCAGGTCAATTTTTATTTTAGGAGTAAAACAAACATACACTACCACAGAACATACACGCACACGAATAACAGATACAGAATTATCAGTCCACACGCACACGAATTACATAGAGACTTTTTCAGCCACAACTTCAGTTCCATTTTTATTTTAGGAGTAACATAAGAGTCTGCACACATGTCTTAGGTTGACCTGATTTCTAATGTTAACACAATTTATATACTGTACAGAACACCTCCATCACATACACAAGTTACATACACTACACACTCACACACACCAGTTCCATTTTAATACACACACACAAGTTACATACGTACAACAGGAAGAGGTTCAACAGGAAGAGTTCGTTTACAACTGTAAGTTTAAAATTTAGTACACATTCAACATCTTAAAAATTACATCTTAAAAATTAGTACACATCTCAGCATTCACACACATGTAGAATAAAAACATTCACACACATGTAGAATAAACACTTGACATTTCATCTTATCACGTGAGTCACATCCTTTCTTCTTCTAGCTTGCAACAACAACACCAAACTTAAAGTTGACCCTCGGACGAGACTGTTTTACTGACGTGATGAGAAGATGACTGACCAATCGCTCTCTTGTAAGCGATGAGATTGTTGTTGTCCAAGCGACGTATTTCGTAATTGTTGCAATCTATTATGATTAACTTGAAGTCGCCGATTATGTACGTTCCTTTGGAACGGGTTCGTACTCTGTGCGCCACAGCACATGCAAGATTAGGACAATTTTCATTCAAACACGACCGCATGTGTTCCTTCAATATGTATTTGTACAGTTTGGCTATGGGGCAGTTGTGTCTGTCGTACACGTGTGTGAGAATGCGTTTGAACAGACTGCAGGTCGCATTACATTGGTTATTAGTACATCTGGTGTAGTGAGCAAAGGTAGTGTAAAATACATCCTGAATGTTCTTATCTTGGTTGTTGATGTTTAGAATCACATAGTAAAGTATTTTAGCGTTAACTTGGCAAAGATTATTTTCATTTGACGCACTGGATTTTTTCAATTCAATTTTAGACTTGTTATCGAGACAAGTAGGCAAAGAGGAATTCAAGAACATCCTCGATGGAATCGAACATCGCATCACAGAGAACGATTTGCGAGACACTGTCGATCACCTGTCGTCCGAAGATAATTTTATTTTACTCTTACTGTCCGATACATTCCCATTCAGTCTTTCATACGGAGACATTTCTTCATTTGCTTGATGATTGATTTTTTCATGCATGTCGAAGGTTTTGATCTGGCCTTACCCAGTCTCTTCTTATTCGTCTTCTTAATCATCTGATCGTTCAGCTTGAGGCGCTTAGTGCGTCGCCTCTTCTTCCCGGTGGCATCTGTCTTACCCTCGGTCTTCCGACGGCGCCCTTTTTTGTTGGCTCGTCTAATTGTCAAAGCTGCCATCGTCGATTAACTTTAACCAGATAAATATTTAGAATTCGTCGCAGACGGCAGAGTGATTCCTCGGGTGTTAGAGTGATTCTTCGGGTGTTTGGCTCTCTTGCTTTTTCCTAATTTATTTGTAGGTCTTCAACAATACCGGCTGGTCACATTACTTTTTATTCCGTCTTGTGTGCAGAACAGGTGTGTAAATGTGCGTGTTTTGGATTTACAAAGTCGACTTTAAAAACAAAAAGAGGAGGAGAATGGTAGGATTCTTTACGAAATATTACCAGATTAAAGATGTAGCTGCACATGACGGTATCCGTACAAGGCGTATCTATCGAGTCACCTCAAATTCTATCCAAAATAAATTCGGATCGATCTAAGTTAGACCCCTTTTTAAACTAAATTACAGTTGATAAAAATACGGTCTTCGGCGTAACGCTATTTAAGATCATCAAAAATATTAACTTGGCAAGTAGTCGCGTCCGATTTAGAATCTGTCGTTACCGCGTTTGAATTGAATGCCGATGCTGAGTCGTTGATGTCTAAAAAAAAAAAGCTACTTAACGAAAAAATTTTGAACAGAAGAAAAAAAAATGGAACTGTTCAAGATTATTGTTCGAATCTAAGCTGAATTGGAAAATAGAGCAAATCAACAAGAAGTATTTCAACAACACAGAACTCGAATTACTTAAACCGATGTTAAAAAACATCGGTGAATATCCCAGTGACTTCGACACTCCGTTCGATGTCGCGTTGCAGTCTCTCATCGATATCGGAGATTTGTTTATCCAAACGTGTGTGTTAGAAATGCAAAGTAAATTGTATGAACAGGCACGGACATTCAGTTTAGATTCCAGAACGTACATTGTTGATCAGATGACTAACAATTTTAACGCTTTGGAAAATCGACTCGAGGAAATAAAAAAGAAGCAAGTCATAGTCAATGCATTGTCACTGGGAATAAAAACAATTGGGTGTGAATAGTGTATGTAATGCATTGTCAGGTAAAAGTTCTTGACGTGTAGTTTTGCAGATTGGGTGTAAATAAAAACCATTTTGCTTTCTTATTTTTTTTATTTCATTACACGGTGCACTCATTCGGCAACAAGTGCATTGTTGTCCTTCGGCAACGAGTGTTTTGGGAACAAAAACAATTTCTTGATGTGTCTCGGAAAAGGTAAAGCTTTCCCTATAGCCACGACACGACAGAAGAATAAACTAAAACAATCTGTAAATTCTTATTTTTATTTATTACACATAATCATTGCAATGCTTCTTCTTATCTTGTCAGGAGTCCATCCAACGGCTCTGTTTACTTGTGCATCAATTCGAGTATATTTTGAATCAGGAGTGAGATTTCTGGTCTGTGTTTAATTGCAGAGTTGATCATCATGAACAGCGTCCGTTGAATCGTGTTGTCGAGCGCTAAGGTTTGAAAAGTGGATTTATCAACGCAGTCCCCGAATGTCGAAGAATTTGCAGAATAGATGATGTTGTAAGCAATCTTAGCGAAAATGTACACTGCGCAGTCAGACGTTTTACATCGCGTGGATCGAACCTCCGGAGGAATGAACCTTGCGTTAAAATGAAAATAATCTATGTTCTGAAATTTGTACTCGAGAGGCAGCAAACCACCGAGGATGACCAATTTCGGCTGAAGACCATTTTTCCAGTCGAAAGAAAAACTGTTTAGAGAAGTGAAGTATACCGTCAGACCGTTATTTCTCAAGCGTTGAATTATGCTTCCCATCTCGACAACGATGAAAAAGATTCGGTTGTTTAGTTGACAACACTCCAGGTGTAGCAGCAATAAGAGTACAACTCTTATGTGGTAGCGGACAAGAGTTCTGTTGACAATTGAGACAAAGTCGCACATTCACTAGCAGCAGTCAAGTATGTGCAATTCGTCTTGTTAAACCTCACAGCCACATCTATTACATTGGAATCTTATCTTCACTATTCAGTTATCGACATGTAGCAGCAGTCAGTTGCTCGGATGGGCACGACATCGTCTTGCACCACCAGTAGGCTCCGCTCACCGCTCACAAGAGTTCAGTTGATGTGGAGGTTGGCACGACACCTGTGGATGCAATTCGTCTTCTTACACCAACGAATTGCACAGATGAACCAACAAATTACAGATCTGACCGTAGATAAAGAAAATGCAACCCAAAAAATAACAGAATTGGAGGAAAGTATTAATAACAAAGACGTCGAGATCCAAACATATCAGGAAAGCATTATTAACAAAGACGTCGAGATTAAAACATTGAACGATGAAAATTTGATAAATTATCAAAAGTACGTTTCCTGTGAAGCCGAGTACAAAAAGAGCAACGAACTCTTAAAAAACACATTATTCACTGAAGGTAACAAAGTAACTGAATTAGAAACACAAGTAACAAGCCTTAGCACCGAATTAAGTGAAAAGACAAATAAATTAAGTATATGTGAAAAAACTATAAAGGGTAATGATTTTAAGATTGCACAGATGAACACATCGCTAGAGAATCTAAAAAAAAAAACGCTTAATAAAACTACAGAGATTGACGAATGCTGGAGAGAGGGCGAGAGCTTATAGCCACGCACGCAGCGCGCGGCGCAGCCGTTCCAGCAACGGATCTGTTATTTAAAGTCTTGAAAAAAGTGCGTGCAATCATTACGTGAATTTGCTCGCGCAGACCAACATGGATTATGAAACGAAAAACAAAACAATTAAAGATTACGTCAGCAACATATCCATCCAAGCATGCAACAAATCAAAAGAGGAACGGCGCAGAATCGGCTACGGACAAACTGTCGAAGAAACAAACGTCATCGACACTAACGTGAAATATTTCCAGTGTGTGTTCAACCGGATATACGAATGCTTCCACAGCAGCGAGTCCAACCCGCCGCCGCGCCGCCACTCGTCAGACGCCGTACCCATTCTACACACGAGAGAGCGATGTGGGAACAAGTACGAGAGAGTCAACAAACGCGTGTACTATAACGTGATCGACGAATTGAACGAGTTGAAGGACTTTGTCATGAGTGTCAGAGACTTTACCAAGCGTTTCAACCCAGATGGTGTGTCTCCATGTTACTTCGACTCGTAGATCCCGACGACAGTTATTAATTTATACAAAACTCATATCTCATTTATTTTACAAAGTTTACTCTTTTAATACAAAGTAATGCAAGCAAAACATTTTAATTTGTCTTTTACATTTTCATACAGATAATTATGTTCTCTAAGTAAACCTCTCCATTTCTTTGATTCTAGGGGATGCCTTTTCTTTTTCTTGGCTCACGGCATCCGTCCCAGTTAGCTTTAAGCTAGAGTTTTTTAAGGAAGCACCCTGCTGTTTGACAATTTGTGAGTCTACGTTTCTCCTTCTGAGAAGAGGTTCTCTTGTGACCTGCATGACTGGAACATGCCGAGATAAATTGCCGTGGTCTTCCTGTTTGGCACCTCGCCTCAGGGGTCCAGAATTGGACGGAGATCTCGACACGTAGAGTTCTTTGACACTTCAGAATCTGTCAAAACTTTCTTCTGGCGTACGACTGTTGTTTTTTAAATATGTTGAAGTTGATGCTGCACCCGCTGCTCCACTTGGACGTGCTCGGATCAAAAATAAGACTGTGTTGTTTTCCCTCCGAGCAAAAGACGTTTCCGAATTGGTATTGGCGCGGATAAACAATCAGCCTGTTGGCCACCAACGCGACGTGAAGGCCCAGTGGTGTCACGACGCAAGCCACATTCGAGTCGTTAGCCGAAACGATTTCTATTTCTCTAGAGATATCGGCGGGTAGAATACCTAATTTAAAATCTCTTACAACCTGAATGTAATTCTTCAAAAAATTATTTCGACGAACCGACTTAGACAATTCTAATTTGTCGAACTTCAAATTCAGAAACGGGTGAACGTCGTTGAACGCTGCAGAGGACGACTTGCGGAGGCGGGCGGATGCTGCCGGCGGCGGAAGGTCGGAGACGGTGTCTAAATCAGGTTGCTCCTCTGTGACTGCTGCTGCAGGTGTCGGCGTGGGTCCAGGTCCTGTCGTAATGGGTATAGCGGGCTTCAGCACCATGTATTGGCGCGGATAAACAATCAGCCTGTTGGCCACCAACGCGACGTGAAGGCCCAGTGGTGTCACGACGCAAGCCACATTCGAGTCGTTAGCCGAAACGATTTCTATTTCTCTAGAGATATCGGCGGGTAGAATACCTAATTTAAAATCTCTTACAACCTGAATGTAGTTCTTCAAAAAATTATTTCGACGAACCGACTTAGACAATTCTAATTTGTCGAACTTCAAATTCAGAAACGGGTGAACGTCGTTGAACGCTGCAGAGGACGACTTGCGGAGGCGGGCGGATGCTGCCGGCGGCGGAAGGTCGGAGACGGTGTCTAAATCAGGTTGCTCCTCTGTGACTGCTGCTGCAGGTGTCGGCGTGGGTCCAGGTCCTGTCGTAATGGGTATAGCGGGCTTCAGCACCATTCCGCCGTACTTTCTCGTCTCTAAGTCGAGATACTGTGAAATCAATCCGTTGATGTAGTTTTTTTCCGACTTGTGTCTCGAGTAAACTGGCCCTCTTGTGAGACAGGCGACCGCCGTCAGCTTCGCTCAGCGAGCGTTTTCTTTTACCAGCAGACATGCTGCTGCCTCGTTGCACGGACACGGATACTCATTGAAATTGGGTAACGTGGGTATAGGGTCCTTAAAATTCTTTTACGCTTCTTCAGATTTATATTTCAAACCCTGGGTGTGTAGACTACCCCCCGACAGACGCAGACGCACGATGTTGCTGGTAAAACTATTCGTTTGAATCAAACTGCAGAGTCTGGGTTTCTCGACGGTTGGTCGTTCGACGCTCTCTCTCACGAAGGTGTCGCCAAGTAAGGGGCAGTCGTCACCGACTTCGATTGTGTCGTCTGACAGTACGCATTCCTCTTTCTCTTCGCTGCCGTCGTCTTGATACCGCTGCTGCCGTTCTTGATGATTCAAGAGATCCAACTCGAGCGGATCAAAATCACTGTACACGACGTCGACAAAGCTGTCAAAATTCAACGACGCAAGACTCTTGTCGTGTTTCTGCAACCTAGAACACAAAGAAACTAAATTCGAATTGGTTAGCGATCCGGTAGAGAGAATCAGTCCCATGAACGCAGCTGTTATAAGTATTTCTTGCGTGCGATCCGAATCTTCTTCCTCATCCAGATGACTAGTGGTTACACTTGTGTTAATATGTGACTTTGCGACGGCGTTAGACGGATTGTGAACTCTCGCCTACCTAACAGAAGAGTGTACAAAATCTTACAAGCATTAAGAGCAACTAGAGAGTTGCATTGTTGGTCTAGATGCACAATGCCCGAGTACGTTGCAGATGTTACAGTTGTGTTAATGTGTGACTTTGCGTCGGCGTTAGACGGATTGTGAACTCTTGCCTACGAGTCTTACTTTATAATGTATCCAACGTGCAACGTACTCCGAGGTGACTCATATGTTACACCAACAGATTCTGAATAGGAGATGTAGTTGAATATAAAGTTGTAGTTGAATATAAAGTTGAGATGTAGTACACAAGAGCAACTAGAGAGTTACATTGTGAAGTCTAGACCGAGTACGTTGCAGATGTTACAGTTGTGTTAATATGTGACTTACAGCGGAGTGTACAAAATCTTACAAGCATTAAGAGCAACTAGAGAGTTGCATTGTTGGTCTAGACGCACCGCGCACCGTCGCGACTCACATGACAAAGCTAACGCGAGACAACTCTATTCAGTATCCGAATCTGTTCGAAAGGTCTCACATTCACTGGGCAACTTACTCTTCGAACAGATTCTGATAGAACAGATTCTGAATAGAGTTGTCATCGTCACGTTCAAGAGGTAGAGATACATGTCTTGACGATTGTCTGGAGTTCTTCAGACTTTGTCATGTGAGTCTGTACACTCCGCTGTTAGGTAGGCAAGAGTTCTTCAACAAAGAAGAAGTCTTAACTTACATTTGCATGCGCGCAGAGAGACCCATGCAAATGTCACACACAACTAGAGAGTTGCTGCGAACAGATTCAGATAGAACAGAATATAGTTACGATACGATTCTGAACTCTGTAGTGTGTGACACATCTCGACTTATGCAGGATGTAGAGATACATGTCTTGACGATTGTCTGGAATATGTTAGCACTGTACGACAAGGACGACAAGGTCTCACATTCACTGGGCAACTTACGAATGTCACACACAACTAGAGAGTTTCTGTTCTGTCACACACAACTAGAATATAGTTAAGATACGATTCTGAACTCTGTAGCGTGTGACACATTCAAGAGGTATAGTATTGCTGCAGGTCATCTCGACTTATGCAAGACATGTAGAGATTGTTTGTCTGGCATGCAATGTAAGTTAAGACTTCTTCTTTGTTGTTGAAGAACTCTGGCCTACCTAACACGCTAGCTCAAGTGGGGTCCAACATCTGACGATTTCGTTTCATAAGAGTCTCCTGAGCGGTAACCTAAAATTTGCAAGTCTCTCTGAGGGGGACGCCAAAGAGACAGAGTGGGGTCCGGATCTACATGGGGGTCTGTACATAACAAGTCTAATTTGTTGTTACATGCCAGTAGGGAGTTGTGTGATGAGACACCCAACAATGTAACTCTCTGGTGTTGTATGATATGTGTGTGTCACCCCAGCAATGCAACTGTGCTGGCTGCTGCTAGTGACATGTGTCTCTACACTCTATTCAGAATATGTTAAGACTAACTCTAAGACTTTGCTTTGCTGTAGGAATTCTGAATTCTGAATAGAGAGTTAAGATGTAGTGTTGTAGTGTACACAGCAGGTCAGCAGGTGTCGCGAATGTCTGACACTGTCCGGTATTCAAGAATTAAGATGTAGTATACACAGTGTTGGGTGCAGAGATACCCGTCCAACGTGTAACGTCGTGCAGTTGCACGTCTCGTGTGTGAAGAGACACCCCAGCAATGCAACTCTCTGGTGGTGGACGTGTGTGACATGTAGAGACAACCTAGATGCAGTCAAACGTGACGATGACAACTTTGGTGAATGTGAGACCTTGTCGTTATCACAGTTGCATTGCCTGACGCATCCACAATCCATAGCTGGGGTGTCTCCACGACACATAAGTTGCATTGCATAAATTGTGTACGACAGACATCCAACACTCTGTAGTCATCGTCACGTTAGACTTTGTCAGCGTTAGACTTGATCGAAGGTAAAGTAGAGAGAGACACACGTCCAACACTAGAGAGTTTTATATTCAGAATCTGTTGGTGTAGTGTGTGACATGTAGACACTCAACAGCTGTAACATCTGCAACGTACTCGGTCTAGACTTTGGTGATGAGTTAAGATAAGATTCTGTACACTCCGCTGTTAGGTAGGCAAGAGTTCACAATCCGTCTAACGCCGACGCAGTCACATATTAACCAACTGTAACATCTGCAACCTTTGGTATGTAAGTTGAACTCTTGCCTACCTAACAGCGGAATGTAGAGATTGGAACGTCGACTCACATGACAAAGTCAAACGTGACGATGACAACTTTGGTGAATGTGAGACCTTGTCGTTATGAATGTCACAGTTGCATTGCCTGACGCATCCACAATCCATAGCTGGGGTGTCTCCACGACACATAAGTTGCATTGCATAAGTTGTGTACGACACACGTTCATCGTCACGTTAGACTTTGTCATGTGAGTCGACGTTCCAATCTGTACACTTAATATTTAACTGCATCACATATTCATGACCACTACACACAATGAATGTCTCTACATGTCAGTTACTACGAACATATTGAACAGATTCGCAATAGAGTCGTTGATGTCTAAAAAAATGTTAAGCTACTTAACGAAAATTCTATTGAACAGAGTGAAAACCATGGAACTGTTCAAAGATTATTGTTCCTCGATTTTGACTGAGTATAAAAATGACGTGAATTGGAAAATAGTGCAAATCAACAAGAAGTATTTCAACAACACAGAACTCGAATTACTTAAACCGATGTTAAAAAAACATCGGTGAATATCAGTCGACTTCGACACTCCGTTCGATGTCGCGTTGCAGTCTCTCATCGATATCGGAGATTTGTTTATCCAAACGTGTGTTTAAATGCAAAGTAAATTGTATGAACAGTTGATTTGCACTATTTTCCAATTCAGCTTAGATTCCAGAACGTACATTGTTGATCAGATGACTAACAATTTTAACGCTTTGGAAAATCGACTCGAGGAAATAAAAAAGAAGCAAGTCGACATAGATAAGTTGTTAGTGACAATCAGATTTATACTTTAATCGAGCATGCTGTGCAAGGTCCTGAGCGGGGTTTGATAATCGTAACCGAAAGGTGCGATTAATCGATCTATTATAGACGTTAAGAGTGTGTGATGGGTTTGACCTTCTTTCAACATCATGATGACGTCGTACAACGCCATTGAAAAATTCAACAAGTAAAATGCAAAGCATGCCTGGCTAGCTCCGTTTTTACGTTCTTTGAATTTTAGAAAAGGTGAAGTATCGCCGAAAATAGGTCGACGTCTCTTTACTAAGAGAGAGACGTTCTTCTCGCTGCAGTAATTTGAAAAGAAGAGTATGCTCGCAGGTATCCGCTCTGCTGCGTTGACTTTTAACATGAGAATACAAGTGTTGACACACTCCTTCAAATTTTTGAGACTCCTCAGCGTTGATTTGTAAAAGGAAACGTTGCTAGAGAAAGAGAAATAAATATTCTGAACCGCGTCTACGGCTTCGTTGAAATATAGTTCTGTCATCGTTTTTTTTATCAGAGTTATCATCGCTGATCGATGCCTTCCATGCCTTCATAAACTCTTCGATGTTTTTGACCAAAACTATTATTTTCTTATTTTCATCTTCGTTATGAGGAATATCTTTTAATAGTTGATTTAAGGTAATTTCTTCGTTCGGGTTGGCGTATAACATACCGGTGTGTACATAACACATTCGTTCCAATATACGAAATCAATTCACACAACGACCCTAAGACTTCAAGATAACTGTCTAAGACTTCAGTTGACCATCAAGACAAAGTCAGAGAAAGATTGTAATATGGTTCTAACCGAATTATTTTTATTGGAAGGGATTAGGTTATTACCAAACAGTAGCGATTCGTGTTTGTAGATCGCCATCCTGTCGATGTCTTTCGTTATGAATCGTATCACGTTGCTCTTGTTCGACGTCACGTCGGGAATGTCAGATTTAGCGGCTTGGTATCTGTCCAACAAATAAACTTCGTTAACTCCGTCATTCGGAGTAGCAACAACAAAGCAAAACGTAAAAGAATCCACTACACTAAAAAACATTCGAAGAATATATACTCGTCGGACCGAAGAAGATTAGCTCAACGCCACTCGAATATTGACTCGTCGGACCGAAGAAGATTAACTCAACGCCACTCGAATATTGACTCGTCGGACCGAAGAAGATTAACTCAACGCCACTCGAATATTGACTCGTCGGATCGAAGAAGATTAACTCAACGCCACTCAACTCAACGCAACAAGACTATTGAATACGATAATGACACTATAGAACAAGACACGAAATTACAAAAGTTACTATCTGATGAAAATTTGTTTATGTTCAACAAAGAAGATGAAGCTTGCAGCACTGCACGACATCTCTCGGTGTATCACAGCGAAAACAAAGATGAAGACGGCGACGACGAAGAAGATGACGACGACGACGACAGCGATTCTGATTTTAATCCTGACTCTATCTCAATAGCACTTTCCAAGAGGACTCAGACCGGGTCTTCGGCGACACCACCGCCGATTAAACGCATAAGACGTCATTATGGGCCGACGCCTTCGTGCAACAGTAGCAGATTCGGTACACCCTGTACATATCTAAATATAATGTCATGTATTTGTTTGCAACATTTGTTACACCCATGTCAATGTGACGTTCGTCACGTGTTCCAGAATGACCAAAGTCTGCTATGCACACTTCCAGAATGACCAAAGTCTGCATTTATTATACACACTTCCAGAATGACCAAAGTCTGCAAAGTCTGCATTTGTTACCACCAAAGTCTGTATTTTTTACATGTGATGTACGTCCAAATATATTTGTGTTACGTGTTCCCAAATGAAAACAATTGAAGAATATGAACGATCTGTTAGGTACACTGTGTTCTAGTGTTTTAAACAAATAAAATAAAAAGAATTAAATAGGACTGACTTTGTTTTACTTAGGAATGAATTTGTTTTAATGGTTGACGATTTACATTGCAAAGGTAAACAATAAATACATTGAACACTCTACGGGTGTGCGTGCGTGGACACCGAAGCCTAATCGAGTTAGGATGGATACCCCGAAAAAAGACACGGTACAAAGTAAAGTAGATGTCCCGAAAAATACGTAGGTCAGGGAAGAAAAAGAAAAAAAAGACCCTCATTGCCTGCTGGCCCAAAAAACAACAGATTACATAATAAACTTACTGGTTCTTTACAGAGAATAGTAGGTTAGAAAAGAAAAGGCCTCACTGACTACTGGCCCAATAAATAACAGACTAAAAAATAGATCTACTGGTTCTGTTCAGAGAATGGAGACAGCATAACAACCGAAATTACTAGCTAGGTAAGGGTACTAAAAGCCAGGCCTGTATGGACCATATTGGCTATACAGGCAGCGCCACACGTGGCCACTCAGTGAACTGTCAAAGCAGTACTTTCCACAGAACTCAAGTTATGTATTAGTGCGTCTGAGGCTGCCTCCAGGATACAAGGCCTTGGTGCCGCCACCGCTCCAAGCCAACGACTGCACACACTTTCCTCCTACCCGATTTCCTGACTACTATTTGACATGGAGAAAAACTGAAATCGGGTAGGAGTGAAGAGTGTGCAATCATCGGCTGGGGGCGATGGCGGCATCATGGCCGTGTATCCCTGAGACAGCCTCAGACGCACTCTAGTCTATAACTTGAACTCTATGGGAAATTCAGCTTGGAGTTGAGTGGCCACATGGCGCTGCCTGTATAGCCAATACAGTCCATTCTTAGACTATTTTGGGTCTCTCAACAAATATTTCCAAAGGCCATAAAGGAAATTAGTTGATTAAGGCGCCATTCACACTGTGCTGACTCTGGGCCATGACAACCCAGCGACTAAGGGCACACAAGGTCTTGGGTGTGAAATGCTGATGTGAAAGGGTCGCACATGGTCGGAAAGAGGTCTAGAAACGATTGTCAGATGCCGAGTCGGCACAGTGTGATGGGGGCCTAAAAGTCGCTGAGTTGTCATGGCCCAGCGTTGCCACGGTGTGAACGGGGCCTAACTCCTCCCTGCCCAGTGTTCCCCACCTTGAGAATGGTTGTCCTGGGAGCCAAGTCAGTGTTGATGTTCGCCTGATACTCCGGCAACGTGAAGACTGGTGGGTTGTTGTTCTTGTCGCGGACCGTCACACGCACCGCCGTGAAGCTGGCCCGGCCCCCCTCGTCCATCACAGACACCTTGAGGCTGTGCACAGGCAGGGACTCGCGATCCAGAGGTGTCTCAGTGTATAGGTTGCCTGGGAAGGGGTGAAGTTTGTATGGTATAAATTAACAAAGAATGAGGTCCCCTTTTTTTTTTTCTTACAGGAAAGGAAGCAGCTCAGGGGCATAAAAGTGTAGAAAAAAGCCTGCTAAACGCTGCTCCTAAAAAAAGGATAGAAGTAAAAAATGACCAAAAGAGATGCCAGTTTCAGGTTATATAGAAAGTTTCTTTAGTAAGGATGCAAATGTGATTTTTCCGAGTCAAGACATATGGTGACTGTTTGGTAATCGTCGGCGTTTTGTTAAGTTTGGGTAAGTTTAGGGCATCTTTCATTCAAAGCCTCACAACTGTATGCTCTAGTGATGTGGTTCCTTGAGGTTTAAAATGTAGTTAAATATACAAGCTACTGTAATGCTGTCTCAGGGAAAACTTCAGTAAAATATGACTTGAAGAGCATGTTTTCCATCCTTTTTTTTTATCTCCTTAACCTTCTATTGCTACCATTACAGTTACTACTATGACTACAACTACTTTTACTACTCCTACTAATACTATCAACAACAACAACAACATTCATACATCAAACCTTCAAATGAAATCTCTTACTGCAGGAACCTAAAATTCAAAAGTATAGTACAAGCAAATTCAAAGGGCCGTATTACTAAACATTTTGTCTCCCAAGTTCACATATTTGACAAGGCTTTCGTAGGAGTTTTGCTAATTTCCAGGGGTAGTTTTATGACCCCGGTGTTAGTTTGACCCTTCTTCTGTACCGTGAACCTAAAGAAACACTCATTAGAACCTGATTGATCCCCTTTTTGACCTTTAGAAAAGTTGATGTGAGAAGCGAAAGTGTCTAAGAATACCAACCAATGTCTCTCTCTACCTTCTTTGTCCACGGTGAAGGCTCCCTCTGAAGTCTGGTGCAGGATGGTGTACTGCAGCTTGCCCAGGTCCCAGGCATCAAGGTCCGTGGCCACCAGGTTGATGACTAGCTGGCCAGGAGATGAATTTTCCTCCACGTAAGCTTCATATAGAGTGCGATTAAACCTGAGGAGTATAAACAGACACTGAGGTTGTATGATGTATGATAGCTAGTGCAATGTAGTGTGTTCCAATGGTTGATGATAAGGTTAAGGAGAAGAGTTTTCCTCCATGTAGTCTTCATAGAGAGTGCAATTAATTCTGAGGAGGATATACGGACACTGAGGTTGTACGGCACTGCTTGGTAGGATGTGTGGTAGGTAGTGCAATGTAGTGTGTTCCAATGGTCGATAAGAAGGTTGAGGAGAAGAGTTTTCCTCCAGGTAAGCTTCGTAGAGTGCGATTAAATCTGAGGAGTATAAACAGACAGTGAGGTTGTATGGCACTGCTTGGTAGGATGTGTGGTAGCTAGTGCAATGTAGTGTGTTCCAATGGTTGATGAGAAGGTTGAGAAGAGTTTTCTGCCATGTAAGCTTTGTAGAGAGTGCAATTAAACCTGAGGAGGATAAAAATACAGTGAGGTTGTATGGCACTGTTTGGTAAGATATATGATAGGCATTGCGATGTTGTAATATGTTACAAGGATAGTGCTCATTTCCTGCTATAATGCCTAGGTAAGGTCTGGGTGTTTGTGGCTGACTGGGCTGCTTGAGGACTTTGCTGGTGTTGCTTATTATACATGCTGTCTACCTATCAGTGCCTTACTAGGTGAGATGGGAGAGAACAATATGAAAACTTGAATATAGCTGACTGTCTTGGGCCTCCTTAAAATCTGCCACACTGAGAAGAAGGTATATCCCTTGCTATCTTTTATTTGTCCAACGTTTCCTTCATTTTTTGGACACTGCCCGCTTCAACAATGTCTTTGTTTAGTCCCTTTCATATATATATTCACACTTCAGTATGGAAAACTGTACTTCTTTATGTCTTTCAAACAAGTCTCCTTTCTCAATTTCTTGCTATGTGTGTGTGTGTGTGTGTGTGTGTGTGTGTGTGTGTGTGTGTGTGTGTGTGTGTATTTACCTATTTGTAGTCTACCAGGCCCGAGCTAAGCTCTAACAGTCCCGTCTCCATATCTACATTTATCCAACCTTCCCTTCAATTGTTGGACACTGTTCGCCTCCACCACTTCTCCCCGCAAACTGTTCCAGGTGTTATCACTTCTATGTGGAAAACTATACTTGTTTTAAGTCACTCAAACAGGTTCCTTTATTAAGTTTCTCCCTATGTCCTCTCAGCCCCTGCATTCTCGCAGTTAAGAAGATATCATCTCTATCCACCTCATCAAACTTATTTACCAACCTATAGCCTACAGCATGATCAGATCTCTCTCCCTTCTTTGTTCCAGTGTCGTCAAGTCCATCTCCTTCAATTTGTCCTCATACGTCATATTTGAGAGTTCTGAGACCATTTAAGTTGCAATTCTCTGTATCCTTTCCAGCTTTCTGATAGCCCTTTTTTTTTGTGTGTGTGTGTGTGTGTGTGAATACTTACAGTGAGGTGGTAGTGGTCCCGTGCCTCTCTGTCCAGCTGGGTGGCTGTGGCCACGTGGCCATTCAGCTGGTCAATACTGAAGTGGTGGGCGCTGTCCCCGGTGAGAATGTAGCGGCTCCAGGCAGCAGTGCCTTCATCGGCATCCCAGGACACAACAGAGGCCACCTGGGTGCCTGGGGTGGCATCCTCAGAGATCTCCCGACGGTAGATTGGCTCCTTGCACACCGGACCGTTGTCTGTCGTGAAGCACACCAGTGTGAGTCACAGAAGTGCTAGACACTCTGCTTACTTAATTCATGACCTATTACCATACATTATCCATTATCATTTCAGGCAAGACTATACTGTCACCAACCGTTGATGTCGATGACTGTCACAGTAACAGTCGTGTTGGCCGTAAACTTCCCGTCGGTGACGGTGACGGTGAGGGTGTACTCGGCCTGCCTCTCCCGGTCCAGCTCACCGGCCACGTACACCTGGAATATGGACCACAGCAACGTGACTCTCTCATTAAAGAACAGTTTCGTTGTTGGCAGGTCACCATTGTTGTTGTGTCTCACCATCCCTCCCACCCACCTCCCCTGAGGCGTGCACCAGGAATTGGCCGTCAGGGTCGCCGCCGGTGATGAAGAAGTCAAGTTCGGCCACAGACTCGTCGGCGTCCGTCACGCTGAGCTCCACCACCGCCGTGCCCGTGGCGGTGTCCTCAGGCACTGGCGTCAAACAAAACTAATTTGGCAATGTAGATATATAAAACCTTCACAGCCAATGACATATTACAGAGAAAATCAATTTCCTGTCAATCATTTATCTATAAAACCCTTGTAGTGCCTCACCAGCAGTGACGTAAGTGTCTTTGGTGAACACTGGAGGGTTGTCGTTGTAGTCCTTGACCAGTACAGTGACTCTTGTGCTGGTGGACAGAGGCTTGGGGCCCCCGTCAGTGGCAGTGACGGTGAAGGAGTACTGGGCCATGGTCTCGCGGTCCAGCAGGGCCGCCAGGGTCAGCGTCCCAGTGTGTGGATCAATGCGGAAAGTTGACTTCACTACAGCGCTTTCATCGGGGCCGAGGCTGTACTGGATCTGAGGAGAGAAGAGCAGAGAGCAGAGCAGACATTTAATAATTTATTCTGGAGAATGTTTTCATGGACTGAAAATAACATGGAGACACAGGCAACATTTACCTGGCCATGGTTTCCTTCATCGTCATCAGCGGCCGTGAGGATGGTGACGGTGGCGCCCACCTCGCTGTTCTCGGCCACCAGGGCTGTGTAGCTGGACTCAGAGAAGCGTGGAGGGCAGTCATTCACGTCCATCACCTGTTGGTCATTCCAGAACAAGACCCAACCAATTCAAAATCCATAAATTAAAATGTCTTTCTTTGACTGTCATTTCAGCCCAAAATCCAAACCGTAATCAACCATAAGATTAAGAGATCAAAACTTCATGCACTCTGCCATCATTCACACCCATCACCTGTTGGTCATGCCAGAGCAAGACCCAATCAGTTCAAGACCAATATATTAAAACGTCTTTCATTGACCCTCATTTCAGCCCATAATCCAAACCCTAATCAACAATACAGACAAGAGACCAAAACTTGCTGCTTCCTGCCATAAACTCACCACCACAGAGATGGTCATGTAGTCCACCGTGGGCGCCGTGGTCAGTGTACGGTTGGTGACGCTGATGTGATGTGCGTCGCCGCTCATGGTCCAGGGCCCTGTGCACCACCACCAGGCCAGTGGAGGTCACGGTGAAGGGCCCAGAACTCTCCCCAGACTCCTCTCCTCACTGGCTGCCTTCATGCCCTCGTCCACCATGATCAGGTACTGCACTGACTGTGGCCCCGCCATCCACAGGACGTGATCACATTGCCTGCCAACACAAGGCAAGACTTTGAGCATACAGAAGGTGGCTAGCTGGGGCCAGAATGTTATGAGGTGCAGATTGTGATGTGTGTGCTAGTATGTGTTATCTGAGGAAATGAGTGTATGATTTCCCAGTACTGTAATGTGTCTGTGTGTGTATTTACCTATTTGTATTTACTTATTTGTAGTATACATGGCCAGAGCTCAATCTCAGTCAGTCCTGTCTCCCACTCTATATTTGTCCAGAATTTCCTTCATTTTATGGACACTGCTTGCTTCAACAACGTCTTTGCTAAGTCCATTCCATGTATTCACACTCCTGTATGGAAAACTGAACTTCTTTAGGTCTTTCAAACAAGTCCTCTTTCTCAGTTTCTTACTGTGTCCTCTTAGTTGCCTCCTCCCTTCAGTCTCGATTAAATCACTTCTATCCAACACTTCCATTCCACTTTGACCCGGAAATTTAATGCCTACGGAGAGCCAAAGTTGCAGTGAAACTCGAAAAATATTTTTTGTAAATTTTTGTAGTTTATTCATTCTGGAATGAATCGCATTGAATAAAAGTTGTAAAGAATCATCCGTAAAATTCAACTGTGAAATGAGATTATTATTTGGACAGACCGTTTAGCTGGAATTCCATGATTCCCAAAAAATTACAACTTCTGCTCCCACTCCTTTGAACTAGATACTGGTCCATCTTGAACATCACGTAAATCAGTGGAGGTGTCAAGACTACGCTCAGTACGCACACTACAAGTAGAAACTAAAAGAAGACCGCCAAAAAAGGACGGCTGAGGGAACAGAATTGATCTACAGACGCCATGATGTGTAGGCAGGAACTGTAGACTATTTTTTGCACGGAATGGTGGTGGGGGACATCGCAAGAACAAAAGAGGTGCCAGTTAGTCACTCAGCATCAACAGAGACCTATAGTTACACGCGCCCTTCAAATTTTGGAAAGCTTCTCACTCTCCAGCGCTGGCGTCATGCTCGTTGCCCATGTCTGATAGAACTATATGATGCCAGCGGCATCATCGTCATTAAGGGGTTAATCAACATCTATTTCTACTTGAAAGTAGGTATACAGTCCCTGAAAGTCAAGATCAAGACCAAGATGGCCCATCGAACGTAGCATCCCCGTGTGATTAGTTCCCTCAGTAGCACAATGAAAGTTACCGCCTGCACACTGTGCAGTGAGTGAATTTACCAACCAACCCTTTTGTTTACCATTTCAAAGTCACAGCTGCTCGGGGTAAGAGCACTGTAATTCTTCAACAAACAGTGGAACACTTTGAACACAGAGAAGGGCACAAAGCAACATACGGTATCATAGTCATAATTGTAAGTAAGGTGGCCAAATGTGATACTGCATACACATTAAGTTCATGGAATTTTTTTTTTTTTTTTTAATATATCTTGCCAAATTATAGGTGTCTTATACGTCAGTGAGTCTTATATGGCGAGAAATACGGTATATATGTTTCTCCAAATATCTTATTTATGTGCTTCTCAAATGTTAGTGTATCTTGTATTATAATTCCTAAGTCTTTTTCTTCCTTCACTGTATCGATGATTGTCCCTCCCATCCTACACACTCCACTTGCTTTATTTTTACTCTTGTCCATTTTCATTGTGTGACAATTCTTTTCATTGAACTTCATTTCCCATTTTTTTCTCCATTCATGTATCTCATTGGAATCTTCCTGTAGTTTATTACAATCATCATCTTCATCTCTTATTTTTCTAAGCAGTTTGGCGTCATCTGCAAACATACCCTTGTAACTCTTTACTTTTTCTGGCATATCATCTATAAATATTAAAAACATAATATTCGCTAACACTGACCCTTGTGGAACGTCACTTGTGACCGTTCTCCATTCTGATATCTCACCTTTCAACACGGTTCTCATTTCTTTGTTTGTCAGGTAATTTTTCATCCATAGTCATTTTTCTCCCAATCCTCCTCTATTTTCTAATTTCCACATCAGTCTCTTATCAAATGCCTGTGTGTGTGTGTGTGTGTGTGTGTGTGTGTGTGTGTGTGTGTGTGTGTGTGTGCCAAGTGATCTGCATATTGTTTCCTTCCTTGTATTTTCTTAAATAATATGCATTTTACCAGTGACTTTTTAATTTTATCTTATTTTTTTATGTGTATGTAGTGTGTGTGTGTGTGTGTTATATTACTGATAGCTGTGGGTGCTCACCGATGGGGGCGTCCTCCCTGATGAAGAACTGTGCATACTTCCTGGCGCAGTGCGGGGGGTTCTCATGAGGGGGCAGCAGGAAGATGGTGACGGGCACGTCGGAGTGGTGCTGGGGGGAGCCGCTGTCCTCGCCACGGATGAAAAACTGGTACACCTCATTTTCTGTAACATTTGGGAGTTCACTGATACTTATGGAACTAATGGAACAGTCTCTCTATATACGATAATCACTTGTGCATCCAAACTCACACTTTTTAGAGTAAAGGAGACAGAAAAAAAAAAAAAAAAGGTACAAAAATATGAAAGTTTACTGCTATTTGTGGACCTATTTTTTTTTTTTACAGTAGAGAAAGCAGTACAAGGTAAAAAAAAAAAAATAAATAAATAAATAAAAGAAAGAAAGAAAGCCCGCTACTCACGTGTGCATTCAAGCTCAATTTCTTTACAGTAAAGCAGACGGCTCAAGATATAAAAATGCTCGCTGAAGTAACTATCCTAACCCAGACACGCTCCGGACCCGCATCAGTAAAGAATATAAAGAAAGCATGTGTAATTTTGGAGAGGTAGATGTAGTACTTGTGCACGAAGATGACACAGCCTGGCAGAGCATTAGCAGACAGCAGGAAGTGTAAGGCGCCTCAGATCAGTATTATACACTTCTGACTCTCACATCAGGTATTTCCAAAGGCTGAGAAAGATTAACCCGGGAAGCAGCGGGGATCATGTTTCTTATTGGTCCCTCTTAGCGAGAAAATTGAGAAAAAATCATCTCTCACACAAACCATTTCATAATGTATATCAATGCATTTGTGATCAGTTTATGTATCATCTATTTTGGGGGGTTTATATCATGGCACAAATTTGGCCCATCGCTGCTACACGGTAAAGCCAGAAATTTGGCCCGTCGCTGCTACCAGGTTAACCCCTTGACTACAGATTTCCTACCAGAAGACATCACCAAGCTACAGGAATGGAACAAAAAGTGGCTGCTACAATTCAATGAAGAAAAATGTAAAGTCATGCACCTTGGGAGGGGATATCCAGCATACCAATACCACATGGGAAACAAACACTCTACTACCCACAGGGAGTATATGCTACCAGGCTACCAGTGAAAGCCAAATCCGTGCCAACTGCAGCGGACGGGTTAATTGGATTCTAATGAGTAGCTTTGTAGGTCCAAGTTATAAAAGCTTCGTCAATCTACCACTAGTATCCATGGAAACACCTAGGAATCCTACGAAAGCCTAGTCAAGTATGTGAGCTTGGGCACTGAAATGTATAAAAATATGGTCCTTAGGTTGTTGGAATAATTGTTTTGAGGCAGCAGGAAATACTAAATGTTACAAAGGAAACTGACAACACAGAGGAAATGGAGATAGAAAATGAACACGTTAGAGAAATAATAAGACTCAGAAGACTGACATACAAACTGTTACAAAGAAAAATTATGACTGAGAAAATAGAAATGGAAAATGAACAAGTTAGGGAAATATTAAGACTCAGGTTCGACTCTGGCGACTCAACTCCGACTCTTCACCCATGACCGTGAGTAAGTGGATGAATTACCTCGGCTGTGGATGGTCTGTGCCACGGTGACCTCTCCGGTGGTGGGGTTGACCGAGAAGAGCTCCAGCGCCTCAGAACTGTTGGCTTCATACATGCGGTACCTCACTTCACTGTTTGCCCCTTCATCTGCGTCAATGGCCTCGACCTGTGATGGCAAGCATGGAGAAATTATAATAAATGAGATCTATAGCTGGGTAAGGGTAATCTGGAACCACTGCACGTACTCTCTAACTATTCTTCACTGTTAACTCCATCTGCATCACTGGCCTCTAACTGTGATGGTGAGCATGGAGGAGGTATAACAAACAAGATCTATAAGTAGGTAAGGGTAATCTGAAACCACTGCATGTATTCTCAAACTATTTTTCACTTCCTTCTCTTTCCCCTTCCCTCTCTCCTTCCTCTTTCCTATATTCTCCTCCTTGTAGCCTTGCTTTACTTGACATTTCCTTTACTTCTCCCTGTCTCCCTCTCTTCCCTTTTTTCTCTTTCCTTTCCCCTCCTTTTGGCTCACAACAAATATTTCCCAAGGCCACGGAGGTGATTGGCTGAGTTCACATGATTGTTTTTCAGTCATGGTGCGAAAGCCTTGTGAATTAAACTATAACTAGACTCATTGGCCTACCCATGGAAATACTAACACAACCTCTACAAAAGCCTTACCAAATACCTATGGGTGTGTAAGCCCAGAAATGCTTGAGAATATGGGCCTAATGCAGCCATACAGTTCCATCGATCAGTTTTCCCGACACTAAGGTTGGTATTCTCAGATGATTCCTTCCCTTACATCGATTTCCAAAGGCCAAAAAGGAGATCAGTCAGGTTCTCATGGGTGTTTCTTTAGATTCATGGTACAGAGGAAGGGTCAGACTACCACCATGGTCATTAAACTACTCCTGGATATCCCCACAACCCATATGAAAGCCTTGTCAAATATGTGAGCTTGGGTGCCAAAATGTTTAATAATACAGCCTGAAATGGTGGCTTGCAGTCCCTTGTGATACATACATACAGAAACATAGTGGAACAAATCAACACCTTGACTGAAGATTTCCTACAAGACCTCACCAAGCTACAGGAATGGAACAAAAAGTGGCTGCTACAATTCAATGAAGAAAAATGTAAGTCATGCACCATGGGAGGGGAAATCCAGCATACCAATACCACATGGGAAACACTCCACTATCCACCACAGAGGCAGAGAAAGACCTGGGAGTATATGTTTTAGACCCTTCTTTTCTTGTATTAAATCAACTCTTTTATCACTCATTAATTACTCCATAAATGATTTCACCGTCTCGTATCCCTGGTAGCGTGATCCGGCTTAAGTTGTTATTGGAGACTGGTGTTCGGGGATAAACAAGGGAAAAAGTAAATATACATTTATTTAAAATTAAATGAAAGTAATTGCCTTACGCAATAGTCTATGCTCAGACGATCATAACACTGGCATATTCAGCAATGGATGCAACATTTGACAAACGACATGTCTTAAACATAATACTACAATATGTGCTCAGTTGTTGCCAATAATAATAACACTCGTCGTTCCACAAGCAGTGGTTTGTATCTCTCTGCTTACATCACAATCATTATGTACTCTCTTCACAAAATCCTAATAACACATTCCTATAGTATAATCTACTACAAGTCATGGAAACACATTATTTTACCACACCCAGTGGTTTTACCTTTGCTTTACATCGCAAACAAATAATCACAATCCTGTCCCACTCACAATCCTACTTCACATCTCCTACATTATAATCTCCAGGACAATACAGTCGGTTTCCCTTAGATTCTCGAATTTCTACTCACGATTAAGATCACAACAGCCATTCTCGGCTGAGTGAGTAGCAGGTCTGCTTGAGGCGAGAACCAAGCTCGGTCTACTCATACCACTGATTTCTAGGCCACATTTTTCTTTGCTTTAGGCGGACTTACATCCTTGACACGCCCTTAATTTTCTACATAACCAATGGCCAATACTTCCTGTCACACTCATCTGCTAGCTCATTATGTTGTATTGTTTTACTTCTCCTGCTATTCGTGAGTCAGTCTTAAGACACTCCCTCAGTGATTTTTCTGTTAAATTATTGGCTCATAACATGTCGCCACGACTGGTGTCACGGGTCAGAGTCTTTTTCAATGGTTGTTCACACTTTCTGACCACGCCCACTGGGCATCTGTTTTCTGTATCTGAGTCTGGGTATCTGTTTTCCTTTACCCTCGTTGTTTCCCCTCTTTGGTACTTGAGATGCTTACACTGTTATATATGTCACTTTTTTTGTTAGTGTTTGTCCTGTCAGATGTCTACACAGTTGTATATCTGCCTTTCCTCTCTGGGTATCTGTTTTCCTTTACCCTCGTTGTTTCCCCTCTTTTGTACTTGAGATGTTTACACTTATATATATGTCACCCTTTTTGTTAGTGTTTGTCCTGTCAGGTGTTTACACAGTTGTATATCTCACTCCTCTGTTTCCTCGTTTTCTGGGTCCTGACATACTTCCCCTTCCGGAAGATCTCGCCCCTGAGATCTCACAGGTGTTGGTGGAGAAGATACGCCTTGCAATGTCTGCAGTTGGTTCGAGTCTGGAATTAGGCGGCGTCGTGCGTAGCGTAGGACATAGGAATACCCCACGGCAGACGTCACCAGCAGAAGAACCAGGATCACGACAATGGCGAAGACAATCCACCAATGGATTACTGGTTGAAAGGGCTGATCCGGCTCGACCACAGAATTTAGGGGCTGCAAGCCAGCTGTTAGCTCCTGTAGGGGGATGGACTCAGCACTGCGAAGAGAATCTTGCCGAAGCATCAATATCCCATTATCCGTCAGGCTGACAGTATGTCTGTTTACAGGATGGGTAGGGCATGTGAGTGTCAGAGTGATGGGGGAGGCAAGTGAACAGGTCCAGTAGTCAGGACCTTTTATAAACATAGGGGGAAATGTTTTCAAGATCATTGTGTGGCAGAGGTTGATCACTGACTCATGTTTCAAGAAAGCAGCCGATTCACAAGAGGCTGCGTCACTAGCCTCATGGACGGGGCCTGTGGGAGGACAAACTAACATATGGTTATTCTTGTTACAGTGTTTTATACTAGAAAGCATAAAATATATTTTCCTATTCTCACTGAAGGCAATACATCTTGAATCAACACTATACATAAGAAAGTAAGTGCTATTCTGCACAGACAATGGAAGGGAGTCGATTCGAAAGACATCAAAGGTGTCAATCGGATCTCCTCGCAAAGGTTTGGTGAAATAGAAATTACGAGAATCGTGCAAAGCCGTTGTCCTGGAGGACAGTTATTACATCCCTATATAGAGCTAAAAAATCAAGAACTGCAAGGCACAAAAGACCTGGAGGCCGAGCCTAGGCTTCCTTTAATGTGCTGAACAACTGTTTGTTTCACATAATGGTTTGAGTTATGTATGTTTGCAGGGGAGCCTGCAGACTCAAATATAAATCTTGTATACCTGGTCTTATGTGTCTCAATGCTAAGTCAAAATATAACCATTTTTTGTTGGAGCTTTTTTCTCTTCCTAATGCCATAGTCTATCGTAAAATGGCGCACAACTTGGTTCAATACATCTACAGCTGAATATAGCTTATTAAAGGCAGATTGCATGGCATGCATATTACTTAATGATGTTGAGTTTTCCATAATAAACATTTAACTATATAAAATCTTTCTCAGTTAATGACTCTAGTATTCTATTTTTTCATGAATAGCATCAACTTGAGCCTGGGTCGCGGTACCAAATAGGTTATTAGACAAGGATCCTCAAAAAAAATATTTCACGTTTTTTTTTTTTCTATAATTCATAGAAGCATGCAGCTTGTTTTGAATAGTAGTCATCACATAGCTTAAAACTTTTCTTAGATGATGCAACAATGAACTGAATTCGTTTTCAAAATTAAAGAGTGTGTATTTTATTGCTTTTACAGCTGGATACTCAGGTGACATTTGAATAACTTTTCAAGTAACGAAGCAGTTAAAATCCGTGCTTTATATAATGCAGCTAAAATATCTTCTGTGAGGCTAAACGGTACTATAGTCTCTGTTTGTGAGGACTATAATATAGATAGTATGTTGGTGTGAAACTTTGGCCAGCACGTGTTGGGGACTCCTGTTGTGTCAATGAGTCGTACACTGAAAGAGTCAAATCAATCTGTGGTTTATTTCGTCATATTTCCGCTCAATTATTGCATTTTCATCCTTATGCATTATTCCTGTTCTATATCGTATTAGTTTTGACATTACATTAGGCAACTCTTGTACCGTCGAAGAGCGAAGGCTTTATCTATGCCGAGGTGGCTCTGAAAGTTTGGGAGTAACCTGAGAAGGTAGGGCCTGTGCATCAGCTGTTTATTGCTGTTGTAGAACGAACATTATTTAATGTGTCATGAGTAGCAGTCACCTCTCCGCTACGAGTCATTATTTTCGGTAGAATTTTTCTCAGCGATTTCAGGGTTGAGCAATGCAAAGAATAGATCAGTGTCTGTCTCTGGATTTAAAGGGTATGCTCGCCTAATCGTTGGACATTGCTGCACATCAATGCAATCTTCATGAAGAACTTTTACTATATCTGTGGGGGCCGTTGAAACCTTACCAGTCCTGAGGTTCCTAATTTTTACCATTATATCACTGATCTTCTCTATTACCCTGTAGGGTCCATCAAAAATAGGTTGCAACTTTTTCTTTTCTTTTCTTTTTGGTGTATGTTTGAGGAACACTCTGTCGCCAACGTTGATAGTTTTGATTTTTGTAACTTGGTAATATTTTTCCATTTCTTCTCTACTTTCTTCATTGTAAACCTGGCATCTATCATAAACTTTCTTTGCATTACATCCATTTCCTCTTCATGGAAGTAAATATCATAAACTTTCCTTGCAATTACAACCATTTCCTCTTTATAGGAGTAAATATCATAAACTTTCCTTGCAATTACAACCATTTCCTCTTTATAGGAGTAAATATCATAAACTTTCCTTGCAATTACAACCATTTCCTCTTTATAGGAGTAAATATCATAAACTTTCCTTGCAATTGCAGTCATTTCCTCTTTATAGGAGTAAATATCATAAACTTTCCTTGCAATTACAACCATTTCCTTTTCATAGGAGTAAATATCATAAACTTTCCTTGCAATTGCAGTCATTTCCTCTTTATAGGAGTAAATATCATAAACTTTCCTTGCAATTGCAGTCATTTCCTCTTTATAGGAGTAAATATCATAAACTTTCCTTGCAATTGCAGTCATTTCCTCTTTATAGGAGTAAATATCATAAACTTTCCTTGCAATTACAACCATTTCCTTTTCATAGGAGTAAATATCATAAACTTTCCTTGCAATTACAACCATTTCCTCTTTATAGGAGTAAATATCATAAACTTTCCTTGCAATTACAACCATTTCCTCTTTATAGGAGTAAATATCATAAACTTTCCTTGCAATTGCAGTCATTTCCTTTTCATAGGAGTAAATATCATAAACTTTCCTTGCAATTGCAGCCATTTCCTCTTTATAGGAGTAAATATCATACCAGGGCTGCTGAATTTTTTTTTTCTAACATAGTGTAGGGTACAGGAGGATCTCTAAAAATTCTCTCTCTGTCTCTCTCGATAAAATGGGGACTCCTTTATGGTGCGATAATACGCAGGATTATAGGCCAAGATGTCTATAAGTAGCATTATATCCCAAACGGACACATTTCCTAGAACATTCTCCTCAAAATGTTAACAACAGTATAATTTGCGCGCTTTATTACCTCTATTTCCATTTGTATGGTAAGCCGTTATTCGCGTGTCGCACAGGTAGCTTCTAATTTATCTCCTGCATCACGGAATTAACGAACTCTGAACCTTGACCTGTAACAACTGTCTGAGGAACACCGTGTACACAAACAACATCCACGTACAACGCCCTTGCCATTTCGCGGGCTTCCTTACTCCGTAAGGGTACTGTAATCAAATACCTTTTAAAAACATCAACTATGGGCATTACGTATCGAACCCCATTGTCCGATACACCCATGGGACCCACAAGGTCCATGTGTATTCTTCCAAAAGGAGCGGTGACGTCTGGATATTGCCGCCAAGGAGCAGGGTGCAAGTTCCCAACTCACTTTTAAAACGACTACCATGACGCACTTCCTTACATAATTTTCTACATCCCGTTTCATTCCAGGCCAGAAAGCGAACTTTCTACACCGACATAACGTAACTTTGGTTCCTCCGTGCCCTGCAGTGGCGACGAATGAGCCAGAGTTATCACCTTGAAATACTTGGGGTAGAATCACCACCTTAGTGGCTTCTCCGTACGGACTCACTAAAACACATCATTTATTTCCACCTGTAACTCTGACAGGGGCGGCATCTCACATTATGCCCATCTTCAACACAACATAACATAATTTCCACCTGTACCTCTAACAGGGGCGGCATCTCAGATTATGCCCATCTTCAATACAATATAACACATTTTCCACCTGTACCTATAACAGGGGCGGCATCTCAGATTATGCCCATCTTCAATACAATATAACACATTTTCCACCTGTACCTCTAACAGGGGCGGCATCTCACATTATGCCTTTTTTCTCTGAGTCTTTGCTCAATTTTCATTCTTGGGCTTCCTTCTTTAGCATACTTATATGCTGGCTGCTCATCATGCAGCTCACTAATCTCCTGAATACTCCAGTCAAGTGTGTGGCCAATACACTCACTATTCAGGTCCATACATATCATGTATTTTAATCTAATTTTTCGGCGCCTGTTTCTTTTTCTGCACTAGTGCAATACCTTGCCCTCATTATCCACGTGTTCCACGGTTTTGTTGTTCCCCATCCACAAACATTATCGCGCGTGTCCTTCTAATTCAATCTCAGTGTCCTGTAAGCCTTCATCCTTGATAAAAAAATCTGCTACTATATTTTCCTTGCCAGGCAAATGATTGATTGTGAAACCATACTCACTCATGAGAGTCTGCCATCTAGCTATCCTGCTGTTGGGACTAGCTACCTGTAACAACCAGACTAAAGGTCTGTGATCCGTGTGGATCTCAACAGGGTAACCCAGTATTAATGGGCGGTTTACGTGTAACCCATAAATTACAGTTAAAGCCTCTCGTTCAACTATACTGTACCGCTGTTCTGCCGTATTCAATTTCTCACAAAAAAAGATACAGGTCTTAGTTTATCATCATTATCCTGTTATTGCAATACTCCACCAGTATTGTAGTAGGATGCGTAGAGTGACTGTACCAAGCATTCTATCCTTAAGGGTTGAGAACGCAATTTTTGTTTCATCCGTCCATATGAGTGGAGTTTTAATTATTTATTCATTTATTTATTTATTTATTTATTGTACCTTTCTTCCCTTTGTAAATCTTTAGAAAAGGAGCAACAATTTGTGAATAATTTGCAATAAATTTGCGATAATAATTAGTCAATCCAAGAAATGACTGTAAATCATGAACAGTTTGGGGGGCCAGGACGTTTTGTATGGCCTCCAGCTTGCTAGACTGAGGTCTTATTCCCTCTGAGCGGATGGCATGGCCCAGGTAATCTACTTTGTCCTTAAAAAAGTTACACTTCTCCATCTTAAGAGTCAGTTTGGCTTCCTTTAAGCGATCCAGAATTTGTTCTAAGTTATCTGCGTGATTAGAAAATATATCGCCCAGGATAATTATGTCATCAAGGTACACCTGAACCTTGTTGCTTAATAGTCCTGTAAGGACAGTGTTTATTATTTTCTTGCAGCAGGACGGGGCTGTTTTAAGGCCAAAGGGGAGGGAAGTAAATTCCCAATGTCCTGCTGGAGAAGAAAATGCCGTCTTCTCTCTGCTGATTTCATCTAGGGGGATTTGATGGTAACCCTGTTTCATGTCTAGGCATGAAAAAAAAAAACACTTACTATCTCCCAATTGATTGAGTATGGTAGTTATATTAGGGAGTGGGTACCGGTCGTCCCGTAGTGTTTTATTAAGTGCCCGGAAGTCCAGACAAAGTCGTAGTACTCCATCTTTTTGGGGCACTGTGATAAGTGGGGCATTATAGGGTGATCGCGAAGGGCGAATCACACCCTGTAGCTAGAGCGATATAAGCTGTTCATTTACTCTGTCATGATAACTGATATGAATGTTATATGGACGCCTGTAAACTACTTCATCAGTGTTTTGCTTGATGGTGCTTAAAAAAATAGGGCGTTACTGTTAATGGTTCTTGTTCTGTGGAAAACACTGTTATATATTTATCTATTAAGGACTTTAAAACCTAATTCTCTCTCTTCACTTGGGAATTTAGCGTCAACAATTTGATAGAGGCTTTTCTTCCTTGCTTCAAGCTCTGCGGGCTTCAAGTCTGTTTTAGTTGTGTCAGCGGTCTGTACACTAGATACTTGTGGCAGATCAGCGTATAGCTCATGAGTGACAGGCTTCACAGATCCTAACGTTGTATTATCATCTATCTTTACACTCACTTTCAATATTCAAATACGGCACAGTGACATAAGATCTTTGATTGTCAGATGAAGGGGTTAACTTAACTATCCGTGAGCACAAGACTCTCGCCTGAGGAGTACTAACACAAGGCTCAAATAAAGCTTCACTTGCCTGTAGTTGCGTCACTAGCGTTATGTATCCTGCAACAGATGCATGCAGTTGCAAAGGTTCCGCTGCTTGGCAACGTACGGCCTTATTTTCAGTGAGACCTTCTTCATTTCCATCTACATTTAGCTAAGATCCTTCACCTCTAGATATAAGACATATTTTTCCTGGCATAATTGTATGGTTTCCCCTTCTATTATCAGTTTTAAGCTTCGTTCTTTTGTTCCTCATTTAGTTGCAATGTTTTCAAAATAATCTCGTGCTACACGACAAATCAGTACTCAACATAATATGAGTTGGCAAATCTACATCGAGTGTTATCAATAAGTCTTCCGTTTTCATCATTTCTTAATTCCCGCCGTGCACTCACACACAACAACAGACACCACCGCCGAGCACACACACACAACAACAGACACCACCGCCGGGGACTCACACACAACAACAGACACCACCGCCGGGCACACACAACAACAGACACCACTGCTTAGCACACACACACAACAACAGACACCACCGCCGGGGACTCACACACAACAACAGACACCACCGTCGGGCACACACAACAACAGACACCACCGCCGGGCACACACAACAACAGACACCACCGCCGAGCACACCCATACAACAACAGACACCACCGCCGGGGACTCACACACAACAACAGACACCACCGCCGGGCACACACACACAACAACAGACACCACCGCCAAGCACTCTCATGCTGCTGGTGCTTTTTCTCTTTCTTCCGCCAAATCTGATTCGTCGTCATTCACTGCTTTTGCTTATTCTGCCGTTGCTTCCTCTTCAGTTTTCATCATTTCTTAATTCCCGTATTTTCTTATACTTTCCTTTCTTCGGTGTATTTTTTCTTAATTTTCTGTTTCCTTGTGTTGTGTAGGCTAGCTATATCGCCTTATGTCAGTGCTGTATGCTGCTCAGGATGAGTCTCCTTCACCCCAGATAAGTCAGCAACCCTACCCAACATACAACAAAAATGCCCTAACGCTTGCCTTGATTAGTTTCCTTTTCTTTAAGTGTTTCTATCACTTCTTAATTCTTTTGTATAATTTTATTTGTATCGTCGTTTTCTTCTCTACATTTTTCTTTATACCGTTTTTTTCTTTTTTTTATCGTCGTTTCTCGTTTCTTCTGTTTATTTTATTGTATCCTCGTTTTTTCGGTATATTTTTTATACCGTTTTTTTTTTTTTGTATCGTTGTTTCTTCTGTGTATTTGTTATTTGTATCGTCGTTTCTTCGGTATATTTTTCTTTATACCGTTTCTTCGGTATATTTTCATTATAACGTTTTTTATATGTAGTTTTTGTATCGCCTTTTCTTCTGTGCATATTTCTGTGTATCGTCGTTTCTTCTGTGCATATTTCTGTGTATCGTCGTTTCTTCTGTGCATATTTCTGTGTATTATCGTTTCTTCTGTGCATGTTTCTGTGTATCGTCGTTATCATCTGTGCATAATTCTTTGTGTCGTCCTTTCTTCTGTGCATATTTCTGTGCATCGTCGTTTCTTCTGTGTATATTTCTGTGTATCGTCGTTTCTTCTGTGCATAATTCTTTGTGTCGTCCTTTCTTCTGTGCATATTTCTGTGCATCGTCGTTTCTTCTGTGTATATTTCTGTGTATCGTCGTTTCTTCTGTGTATATTTCTGTGTATCGTCGTTTCTTCTGTGCATATTTCTGTGCATCGTCGTTTCTTCTGTGTATATTTCTTTGTATCGTCGTTTCTTCTGTGTATATTTCTGTGTATCGTCGTTTCTTCTGTGTATATTTCTGTGTATCGTCGTTTCTTCTGTGCATATTTCTGTGTATCGTCGTTTCTTCTGTGAATATTTATGTGTATCGTCGTTTCTTCTGTGCATATTTATGTGTATCGTCACTCTTTCGTATATTTTCCTGTATACCGTTTCTTCGTTGTATTTTTCTTTGTATCTTTTTTTTGGTGTATTTTTCTGTAGTATCGTTTCTTGGGTAATTTTTTCTCTGGATTGTTCATTTGGTGTATTTTCTTTGTATTGTTGTTTCATCGGTATATTTTCCTTTACACCGTTTCTTCAGTGTATTATTCTTTGTATCTTTTCTTCGGTGTATGTTTCTTTCTTTGATTTATTTGGTGTCTTTTCTGTAGTATTGTTTCTTCGGTGTATTTTTTTTTTGTATCCTTTCTGCGGTGTATTTCTTGTATCGTCGTTTCTTCAGTGTATTTTTATTTGTATCGTCGTTTTTTCGGTATATTTTTCTTTATGCCGTTTCTTCGATATATTTTCCTTTGTATCTTTTTTTTTTGTGTATTTTTTCTGTAGTATCGTTTCTTAGGTAAATTTTTATATGGAACGTTCCTTTGGTGTATTTTTCTTTGCTATCTTCCTTCGATGTTATTATTATTATTATTATTATTTTTTTTGTTCCTTGTGATGTGAAGGCTACCTATACCGCCTTATCTCGGTGCTGTATGCTGCTCAGGATGAGTCTCCTTCACCCCAGAGAAGTCAGCAACCCTACCCAGCATACAACACTGAAGGCCTTAACGCTTGCCTTGATTCTTTTAATTTTCTTCAAATGTTTATATCACTTCTTAATTAACGAATTTTTTAAACAATATCCTTTTTCGATGTATTCTTCTTTGTTCGTTGATTCGGTGTATTTTCCTTTGTATCGTTTCTTTGGTGTATTTTTTCTTACTACCGTTTATGAATTTTCTTTATATCGCCGTTTCTTCGGCATCTTTTTCTTCATACCGTTTTTTCTACGTATTTTTTGTACTGTCGTTACTTCTGTGTATTTTTCTTTGTATCGTCGTTTTTTCTGTATATGTTTCTTTATACCGTTTCTTTGGTGCATTTTTCTTTGTATCGTTTTTGGTGTATTTTTATGTAGTATCATTTCTCCGGTAAAGTTTTCTCTGGACCGTTCATTTGGTGTACGGTATTTTTATTTTTATTGTCGTCTCATCGGTATATTTTTCTTTATACCGTTTCTTCAGTGTGTTGTTCCTTGTATCGCTTCTTAGGTGTGCTATTCTGTAGTATTCGATGCATTTTTCTTTGCTATCCTTCCTTCGGAGTTATTTTTCTTTACTTTCCGTTTCCTTTTGTTGTGAAGGCTAGCTATATCGCCTTACCTCGGTGCTGTATGCTGCTCAAGATGAGTCTCCTTCACCCCAGAGAAGTCAGCAACCCTACCCAACATACAACACCAAAAGCCTTAACGCTTGCCTTGATTTTTTTTTTTTTTTTTTTTTGCCTTTCTTGATGTGTTTCTATCACTTCTTAATTCCCGATTATTTATAACAATATCGCTGTATCGTCGTTTCTTTGGTGTATTTTTCTTTGTATCGTTTCTTCGGTGTATTTTTCATTATATCGTTTCTTTGGTGTATTTTTCTTTGTATCGTTTCTTTGGTGTATTTTTCTTTTTATCGTTTCTTTGGTGTATTTTTCTTTGTATCGTTTCTTCGGTGTATTTTTCTTTATATCGTTTCTTTGGTGTATTTTTCTTTGTATCGTTTCTTTGGTGTATTTTTCTTTTTATCGTTTCTTTGGTGTATTTTTCTTTGTATCGTTTCTTCGGTGTATTTTTCTTTTTATCGTTTCTTTCGTGTATTTTTCTTTTTATCGTTTCTTTGGTGTATTTTTCTTTGTATCGTTTCTTTGGTGTATTTTTCTTTTTATCGTTTCTTTGGTGTATTTTTCTTTTTATCGTTTCTTTGGTGTATTTTTCTTTTTATCGTTTCTTCGGTGTATTTTTCTTTGTATCGTTTCTTTGGTGTATTTTTCTTTGTATCGTTTCTTTAGTGTATTTTTCTTTGTAACGTTTCTTTGGTGTATTTTTCTTTGTATCGTTTCTTCGACGTATTTTTCTTTGTATCGTTTCTTCGATGTATTTTTCTTTGTATCGTTTCTTCGATGTATTTTTCTTTGTATCTTTTCTTTGGTGATTTTTTTGTGTATTGTTTCTTTGGTGTTTTTATCAGTAATATAATTTCTTCGGTGTATTTTTATCGTCGTTTCTTCGTTTTTTTTTTCTTTATACCGTTTTATCTCTGTATTTTTTTTTTTTGTATCGTCGTTCCATCGGTATATTTTTTTATACTCTTTCTTCGGTGAAGTTTTATGTATTATCGTTTCTTAGGTAAATTTTTCTCTGGATCGTTCATTTGATGTTTTTTTTCTTTTCATCGTCGTTTCATCGGTATATTTTTCTTTATACCGTTCCTTCAGTGTGTTGTTCTTTGTCGCGTTTCCTCGGTGTATATTTCTTTGTATCGTTTCTTAGATATATTTTTCTGTAGTATTCTTTCTTCGGTGTATTTTCTTTGCTTTCCTTTCTTCGGTGTTATTTTTCTTTACTTTCCGTTTCCTTGTGTTGTGAAGGCTAGCTATATCGCCTTATCTCGGAGCTGTATGCTGCTCAGGATGAGTCTTCTTCACCCCAGAGAAGTCAGCAACCCTACCCAACATACAACACCAAAGGCCTTAACACTTGCCTTGATTTTTTATCCTTTTCTTGATGTGTTTATATAGTTGTTTTATATCGTTGCTTCATCGGCAGATATTTCTTAGACCTTTTATTTCGTGCTATTTTCTTTGTATCGTCGTTTCTTAGGTGTTATTTTTCTTTACTTTCCGTTTCCTTGTGTTGTTTAGGCTTGCTATACCGCCTTATCTTGATGCTGTATGCTGCTCAGGATGAGTCTCCTTCACCCCAGAGAAGTCAGCAACCCTACCCAACATACAACACCAAAGGCCTTAACGCTTGCCTTAATTTTCTCTCCTTTTCTTTAAGTGTTTATATCACTTTAATTAACGATTTTTTTTAACAATATCGTTTCTTCGGTGTATTTTTCTTTGTTCGTTTATTCGGTGTATTTTTCTTTGTATCGTTACTTTGGTGTATTTTTCTTAGTACCGTTTGTGAGTTTTCTTTTAATTGTTGCTTCTTCGGTATATATCTTTTTCTTTATACCGTTTTATTCATGTTTTTTTTGTATCGTCGTTTCTTCAGTGTATTTTTGTTTGTATTGTTTCATCGCTGTTGTTTTCTTTGTATCGTTTTTTTGCTATATGTTTATTTCTATCGTCGTTTCTCCCGTATATTTTTCTTTTTGCCGTTTTTTTCAGTTTTTCGTTTAATTGTCGTTTCTTCGGTGTATTGTTCTTTGTATCGCTTCTTCGGTGTATTTTTCTTTGCTGTCCATTCTTCGGTGTTATTTTTCATGAATGTCCGTTTCCTTGTGTTCTGTAGGCTAGCTATATCGCCTTATCTTGGTGCTGTATGCTGCTCAGGATGAGTTTCCTTCACCCCAGAGAAGTCAGCAACCCTACCCAACATACAACACCAAAGGCCTTAACGCTTGCCATGATTTTCTTTCCTCTTCTTTATGTGTTTATATCACTTCTTAATTAACGATACTTTTTAACAATATCGTTTTTTCGGTCTATTTTTCTTGTATCGTCGTTTCATCGGTATATTTTACGTTATACCATTTCATCAGTGTATTTATTTTTTGTATCTTTTCTTCGATGAGTTTTTGTGTATCGTTTCCTTTATGTATTTTTCTTTGTATCGTTTCTTCGGTGTATTGTACTTTGTATCGTTTCTTCAGTGTATTGTACTTTATATCGTTCCTTCGGTGTATTGTACTTTGTATCGTTTCTTCAGTGTATTGTACTTTGTATCGTTTCTTCGGTGTATTGTACTGTGTATCGTTTCTTCGGTGTATTTTACTTTGTATCGTTTCTTCGGTGCATTGTACTTTGTATCGTTTCTTCGGTGTATTGTACTTTGTCACGTTTCTTCGGTGTATTGTACTTTGTATCATTTTTTCGGTGTATTTTTCTTTGTATCGTTTCTTCGGTGTATTTTACTTTGTATCGTTTCTTTGGTGTATTTTTCTTTGTATCGTTTCTTCGGTGTATTGTACTTTGTATCGTTTCTTCGGTGTATTGTACATTGTATCGTTTCTTCGGTGTATTGTACTTTGTATCGTTTCTTCGGTGTATTGTACTTTGTATCGTTTCTTCGCTGAATTTTTCTTTGTATCGTTTCTTCGGTGTATTTTACTTTGTATCGTTTCTTCGGTGTATTGTACTTTCTATCGTTTCTTTGGTGCATTTTTCTGGAGTATCGTTTATTAGGTAATTTTTTCTATGTATCGTTCTTTTAGTGTATATTTCTTTCTATCGTCGTCTCATCAGTATATTGTTCTTTGTATCGTTTCTTCGGTGTATTTTTCTTTGTATCGTTTCTTCGGTGTATTTTTTTTTGTATCGTTTATTCGGTGTATTTTTTTTTAAATGTCGTTTCTTCGGTGTATTCTTCTTTGGTCTCCATTCTTCGGTGTTATTTTTATTTACTTTCCGTATCTTTGTGTTGTGAAGGCTAGCTATATCGCGTTATCTCGGTGCTGTATGCTGCTCAGGATGAGTCTCCTTCACCCCAGAGAAGTCAGCAGCCCTATCCAACATACAACACCAAAGGCCTTAACGCTTACCTTGATGTTTTATTCCGTTTTTCGTTGTGTTTCTATCACTTCTTAATTCCCGATTTTTTTTAACAACATCGTTTCCTCGGAGTATTCTTTTTTCGTTTTATTTTTTTGTGTGTGTTTGAATCGTCGTTTCTTCAGTGTTTTTTTTCCTTTGAACCATTTCTTCAGTGTTTCCGTCGTGGCTGCTGCTCCCTCCGTCGTCGTGGCTGCTGCTCCCTCCGTCGTCGTGGCTGCTGCTCCCTCCGTCGTCGTGTCTGCTGCTTCCTCCGTCGTCGTGGCTGCTGCTCCCTCTGTCGTCGTGGCTGCTGCTCCCTCTGTCGTCGTGGCTGCTGCTCCGTCGTCGTGTCTGCTGCATCCTGCGGCGTCGTGGCTGCTGCTCCCTCCGTCGTCGTGGCTGCTGCTCCCTCCGTCGTCGTGTCTGCTGCTTCCTCCGTCGTCGTGTCTGCTGCTTCCTCCGTCGTCTTGGCTGCTGCTCCCTCTGTCGTCGTGGCTGCTGCTCCCTCCGTCGTCGTGGCTGCTGCTCCCTCCGTCGTCGTGGCTGCTGCTCCCTCCGTCGTCGTGGCTGCTGCTCCCTCCGTCGTCGTGTCTGCTGCTTCCTCCGTCGTCGTGTCTGCTGCTTCCTCCGTCGTCGTGTCTGCTGCTTCCTCCGTCGTCGTGTCTGCTGCTCCCTCCGTCGTCGTGGCTGCTGCTCCCTCCCTCGTCGTGGCTGCTGCTTCCTCCGTCGTCGTGGCTGCTGCTCCCTCCGTCGTCGTGGCTGCTGCTGCTTCCTCCGTCGTCGTGGCTGCTGCTCCTCCGTCGTCGTGGCTGCTGCTCCTCCGTCGTCGTGGCTGCTGCTCCTCCGTCGTCGTGGCTGCTGCTCCTCGTCGTCGGCTGCTGCTCATTCCGTCGTCGTGGCTGCTGCTCCTCCGTCGTCGTGGCTGCTGCTCCTCCGTCGTCGTGGCTGCGGCTCCTCCCTCGTCGTGGCTGCTGCTCCTCCCTCGTCGTGGCTGCGGCTCTCCTCGTCGTGGCTGCTGCTACCTCCCTCGTCGTGTCTGCTGCTTCCTCCGTCGTCGTGTCTGCTGCTCCCTCCGTCGTCGTGGCTGCTGCTCCCTCCGTCGTCGTGGCTGCGGCTCCCTCCCTCGTCGTGGCTGCTGCTCCCTCCGTCGTCGTGGCTGCTGCTCCCTCCGTCGTCGTGGCTGCTGCTCCCTCCCTCGTCGTGGATGCTGCTCCCTCCATCGTCGTGGCTGCTGCTCCCTCCGTCGTCGTGGCTGCTGCTCCTCCTCGTCGTGGCTGCTGTTCTCCGTCGTCGTGGCTGCTGCTCCTCCGAAACCCATATCACACGACATTATATGAAAATGAAACATATCACACGACATTATATGAAAAGAAAACATATCACATGACATTATATGAAAAGAAAACATATCACACGACATTACATGAAAAGAAAGCATATCACATGACATTATATGAAAAGAAAACATATCACACGACATTACATGAAAAGAAAACATATCACATGACATTATATGAAAAGAAAACATATCACACGACATTACATGAAAAGAAAACATATCACACGACATTATATGAAAAGAAAACATATCACACGACATTACATGAAAAGAAAACATATCACATGACATTATATGAAAAGAAAACATATCACACGACATTACATGAAAAGAAAACATATCACACGACATTATATGAAAAGAAAACATATCACACGACATTATATGAAAAGAAAACATATCACACGACATTATATGAAAAGAAAACATATCACACGACATTATATGAAAAGAAAACATATCACACGACATTACATGAAAAGAAAACATATCACACGACATTACATGGAAATGAAACATATCACACGACATTACATGAAAAGAAAACATATCACACGATATTACATGAAAAGAAAACATATCACACGACATTACATGAAAAGAAAACATATCACACGACATTACATGAAAAGAAAACATATCACACGACATTTCTTGAAAAGAAAACATATCACACGACATTATATGAAAAGAAAACATATCACACGACATTACATGAAAAGAAAACATATCACACGACATTACATGGCAAGGAAACATATCACACGACATTACATGGCAAGGAAACATATCACACGACATTACATGAAAAGAAAACATATCACACGACATTACATGGCAAGGAAACATATCACACGACATTACATGGCAAGGAAACATATCACACGACATTACATGAAAAGAAAACATATCACACGACATTACATGGCAAGGAAACATATCATACGACATTACATGAAAAGAAATCATATCACACGACATTACATGGCAAGGAAACATATCATACGACATTACATGAAAAGAAAACATATCACACGACATTACATGAAAAGAAAACATATCACACGACATTATATGAAAAGAAAACATATCACACGACATTACATGAAAAGAAAACATATCACACGACATTATATGAAAAGAAAACATATCACACGACATTACATGAAAAGAAAACATATCACACGACATTACATGGAAATGAAACATATCACACGACATTACATGAAAAGAAGACATATCACACGACATTACATGAAAAGAAAACATATCACCCGTTATTATATGGAAATGAAACATATCACACGACATTACATGGAAATAAAACATATCACACGACATTACATTGAACTGAAACATATCATACGACATTACATGAAAAGAAAACATGTCACACGACATTACATGAAAAGAAAACATATCACACGACATTACATGAAAAGAAAACATATCACACGACATTACTTGAAAAGAAAACATATCACACGACATTACATGAAAAGAAAACATATCAAACGACATTACATGAAAAGAAGACATATCACACGACATTTCATGAAAAGAAAACATATCACACGACATTACATAAAAAGAAAACATATCACACGACAACACATGAAAAGAAAACATATCACACGACATTACTTGAAAAGAAAACATATCACACGACATTACATGGCAAGGAAACATATCACACGACATTACATGAAAAGAAAACATATCACACGACATTACATGAAAAGAAAACATATCACACGACATTACATGAAAAGAAAACATATCACACGACATTACTTGAAAAGAAAACATATCACACGACATTATATGAAAAGAAAACATATCACACGACATTACATGAAAAGAAAACATATCACACGACATTACATGAAAAGAAAACATATCACACGACATTACATGAAAAGAAAACATATCACACGACATTACATGAAAATAGAACATATCACACGACATTACATGAATAGAAAACATATCACACGACATTATATGAAGAGAAAACATATCACACGCCATTACATGAATACAAAACATATCACACGACATTATATGAAGAGAAAACATATCATACGACATTACATGAAAATAGAACATATCACACGACATTACATGAATAGAAAACATATCACACGACATTATATGAAGAGAAAACATATCACACGACATTACATGAAAAGAAAGCATATCACATGACATTATATGAAAAGAAAACATATCACACGACATTATATGAAAAGAAAACATATCACACAACATTACATGAAAAGAAAACATATCACACGATATTACATGAAAAGAAAACATATCACACGACATTACATGAAAAGAAAACATATCACACGACATTACATGAAAAGAAAACATATCACACGACATTACTTGAAAAGAAAACATATCACACGACATTATATGAAAAGAAAACATATCACACGACATTACATGAAAAGAAAACATATCACACGACATTACATGGCAAGGAAGCATATCACACGACATTACATGAAAAGAAAACATATCACACGACATTACATGAAAAGAAAACATATCACACGACATTACATGAAAATAGAACATATCACACGACATTACATGAATAGAAAACATATCACACGACATTATATGAAGAGAAAACATATCACACGCCATTACATGAATACGAAACATATCACACGACATTATATGAAGAGAAAACATATCATACGACATTACATGAAAATAGAACATATCACACGACATTACATGAATAGAAAACATATCACACGACATTATATGAAGAGAAAACATATCACACGACATTACATGAAAAGAAAGCATATCACATGACATTATATGAAAAGAAAACATATCACACGACATTATATGAAAAGAAAATATATCACACAACATTACATGAAAAGAAAACATATCACACGATATTACATGAAAAGAAAACATATCACACGACATTACATGAAAAGAAAACATATCACACGACATTACTTGAAAAGAAAACATATCACACGACATTATATGAAAAGAAAACATATCACACGACATTACATGAAAAGAAAACATATCACACGACATTACATGGCAAGGAAGCATATCACACGACATTACATGGCAAGGAAACATATCATACGACATTACATGAAAAGAAAACATATCACACGACATTACATGGCAAGGAAACATATCATACGACATTACATGAAAAGAAATCATATCACACGACATTACATGGCAAGGAAACATATCATACGACATTACATGAAAAGAAAACATATCACACGACATTACATGAAAAGAAAACATATCACACGACATTATATGAAAAGAAAACATATCACACGTCATTACATGGCAAGGGAACATATCACACGACATTATATGAAAAGAAAACATATCACACGACATTACATGGCAAGGAAACATATCACACGACATTACATGGCAAGGAAACATATCACACGACATTATATGAAAATAAAACATATCACACGACATTACATGGCAAGGAAACATATCACACGACATTACATGGCAAAGAAATATCTATCTATTAGTCTGCCTCTATCTGTTTATCAAGCTATCATTTTTTTATTGAATCTATGGATAGATTAGCCTGTTAATTTTCGTCTATTTATCTATCTAGCTAGCTTTTATTAACCTTTATCCTTTATATATTCGTTTATTTGACTCTCTATTTATATACTTTTCCAATCACGTTTTTATCTACCTTCATTTATTTTTCATGCAGCTCATTTTTCATTCACTTAAGTTTTCATTCACTTCATTTTTCATTCATTTTTCATTTTCCATTAATTTTTTTCATTTTTATTCAATTTTTTTTCACTCATTTTTTTCATTTTCATTAATTGTTTTTATTTTTCATGCACTTCATTTCACATTTTTTTCATTTTCATTCATTTTTTTCATTTTTCATTCATTTCTCACTCACTTTATTTTCATTTCTTTTTTTATATTTTTCATTCATTTTTTTAATTTTTCATCTAGACCATTATTCATTCACTACATTTTTCAATTTTTTTTATCATTCAGTTCACTTCGTTTTTCAGTTTTCATTTTTTTTTTTTTTGCCCATTAATTTTTCATTTCTCATTCAGTTCACACCTGTAATCTACGTGTTCTCTTATCTGTTTACATTCATCTAGTTATCTATCTATCTGTGTAACCCTTATCAGCTTTTCTATTCATCTATCCAACTATCTATCTACCTATACATTTCTTCAGTCACGTATCTATCTGCTCATTCTACTCTTTTATCATCATTCTAATTCATTCTCATTTTACTATTCATTTTTACTATCCAAATCCCTCTATGTATCTTTTTCCTCTCCTTCTTCACTCTTTCTACCTCATATTCCACTATCCAAATTTCGTTATTTATTTTCTCTTCATCCTCCTAGTTTATCTTTGTGCTGCCCAAATCTCTTTTTCTATCATTCTCTTCATTTTCTTCCTTTTTCTCCTACTCATTCTAACATCCAAATCTCTTATCTATCTTTTTCTTTACCTTTTTCCTTCTTTCTACTTTTCATCAACTATCTTACATATCTCTTTCTCTACTAACTTTCTCTCTACTGTTTTACCTTTCCAATACCTGGTTCTTCATCTACCTACATACCTACCTTTCCACCCAATCTTCACCTTTCTTAAACAAGGGAGGAGGAGGACGCGAGTCACTTGTCATTTTACTATCCAAATCTCTAATCTACCATTCATTTACCTTCTTCCTTACCTACCTACGTACCTACCTTTCCTTCCACTCAGTTCTCTCCATCTTTCTTGAACGAGGGAGGAGGAAGAAGAGGAGGAGGAGGAGAAGGCAAAGGGTAGGAAGGTTCAGGCAGTAGTAATTTCCCGGGCCCAAAATAATCTTACCTCATTTTCATATCCAAATCTCTTATCTATCTCTTATCTACGTATCTATTCACCTTCCTCCTCATCCACGCATCTTACCATCTGACTCTCCACCTTTCTCAAACAAGGGAGGAAGAGGAAGAGGAGGCAAGGAGGAGGAGGAGGAGGAGGTGGAGGCAAGGAGTAGGAAGGGAAGGGTTAGACAGGAGGAATTTCTCACTCTCAACATAATCAGAATTCATTCGACATTCCAAATCTCTTAACTGCCTCTCTCTTTACCCTCTTCCTCGCTTCCTCATCTACGCACCTACCTTTTCACCCAATCTTCTCCTTTCTTAAGCGAGGAAGGAAGAGGAAGAGGAGGAGGAGGAGAAGGCCAGGAGGAGGCAGGGGCGGTTAGTAGGAGGAATTTCTCACCCTCAACCTAATCAGACCTCATTCTACATTCCAAATCTCTTATCTGCCTCTCTCTTTACCCTCTTCCTCGCTTCCTCATCTACGCACCTACCTTTCCACCCAATCATCTCCACCTTTCTTAAGCGAGGAAGGAAGAGGAAGAGGAGGAGGAGGAGGAGGCAAAGGAGTAAAAAGGGAGGGGTTAGAGGAATTTCCCAGCGCCACATAATCGCATCTTGTCACTCGCCACCTGTTATTGCAATTACTTTCGTCCGGAGCCAAGAAACTCATTTAAACTTGAGGTGACGTGGCGCGACCACTCCTGGCCTGGCTTTTTCACCGTGCCAGGAGTGAGGGAGAGGGAGGAGGAGAGGAGGAGGAGGAGGGTGAGGAGGGGAGAGTGGGGAGGGAGGGGAAGAGGAGAGAATGAAAGAGAAAAGAGAACAAAAGAGAATGAAAGAGAACAAGAGAAGGAAAAAAGAAAACGAAAAGGAAGATTGAAAAGAAAACTGAAAAAGAAAACTGAAAAAGAAAACTGAAAATAACGAGAAAAGAACGAAAAGAGAACGATAAAAGAGAACGAGAAGAAAGAACGAAAATAGAACAGAGAGAGAGAGAGAGAGAGAGCACCTGGTTACATAATGGAGAGGTAGAGATAGTAAGGGAGATAGGTTTGGTGCTCTCTCTCTCTCTCTCTCTCTCTCTCTCTCTCTCTCTCTCTCTCTCTCTCTCTCTCTCTCTCTCTCTCTCTCTCTCTCTCTCTCTCTCTCTCATTACACCCTCTTTAAATCCCCTAGAGGATTAACACTTCCTACACCCCTTTCCCTCACCTCACCTAAGCCCCCCCCACCTCGCTCACCTCACATCCCTTTGCTCCTCCTCATCCCCTAGAGGATTAGCCCTTCCTACTCCTCCCTCACCTCCCCATATTTCTAAGCCCTCCCCCCCTCACTCACCTTACCTCACATCCTATTTACCCATCCCTTCACCCACCTTACCTCGCCTCTGTCTTAACCTTTCTTGTTCTCACACACCTCACTCACCTCACATCCCTTCCTACTCCTCCTCTCTCCCACTTACCTCCTTTCCCAAACTCCCTCTCACTCATCTCACCTATTTCCTAATCCTCCTTGATCTCACACTCCTCACTCACCGCCTCCCCTTCCCCCTCTTTACTCACCTCACATCCCTTCCTACTCCTCCTCTCTCCCACCTCACCTATTTCCTAACCCTCCTTGATCTCACACACCTCACTCACGCCTCTCTCCCCTCTTTCACCTCACATCCCTTCCTACTCCTCCTCTCTCCCACCTCACCTATTTCCTAACCCTCCTTGATCTCACACACCTCCCTTTCCCCCTCTATACTCACCTCACATCCCTTCCTACTCCTCCTCTCTCTCACTTTTCCTCCATTACTAAACTACCTCTCACACCTCACCCCTTTCCTAATCCCCTTCACTTTGTGTTTTATCTCTTTCATTTCAGCTAAGATGGCACCTAAGAAGTGCAGTACTTGTAACGGTAGCTTCTCAGCTCACTTTTTTACAGGGCGTTCTGCTGTCTGTCGACTGTGTCTGTCCAGGCAGCATCTCGAGACAAGACTGCAGGAGCAGGAAGAGAAGATGGAAGAAGGCCAGAATAAAATAATGGAGCTTTCTCTCACCAGGCAGCATCTCGAGACCAGACTGCAGGAGCAAGAAGAGAAGATGGAAGCAGGTCAGAATAAAATAATAGAGCTTTCTCGCACTGTTGCCTCCTTGCAGGAATTCATCCAGGCTAACGTTGCTGTGGTGCCAAACCCTTCTCCAACCGCTCCCTTGCCCTCAGCGGTACCGTCGACACCAGCGGACAACACCACGCAACGGAGGATGCTAGTGGCACCGCCCATGATGGCTTCACCGTCGTGAATGGAGGAGCCAAACCAGCCAGACAAGCGATTTATCCTGTTCATTGCTTCAACAGGTTTGCCATTCTGGAGGAGGAGGACGAGCAGGAGAGCACCTTCCTGGTGGGTGACTCCATGATTCGCCAGCAGGTCGTTGAGTTCTGCGGCAGAGTTCCTCGTCGAAGACGGAACTATTGCTATCCTGGTGCTGGGATCGACGACATAACTGCTGCTCTTGAGGAGATCTCCCCCCAGGCTACTAATGATTCACTGTTTGTTATCCACACAGGTACGAACGACGTCACCACGACCCGGTCTGAGGAACTCCTGGAGAAGTACCGTAGGCTCATCCAGCAGTATAAGACTAAATCCCCTAACATTTTGATTTCAGGAGTTCTACCACGGACTTGGGCGGAGAGCGACTTTTTCAGTAAGGCCTTCAGCCTAAACAACCGCTTACAGACTCTTTGCAGGTAGCTTGACGTGGAGTTCCTAAACGCTTGGGAATTTTTCTATGGACAAAATGAACTTTTCCACAGGGACGGATTGCACCTTTCTCCCATCGGGGCAGCCAGACTCGGAAGGCTCCTCAACGAAGCAGTGCGTGTCATCCGAGCAAAAAACGAGTCACGGCCACGTCCCTCCACCCCGCCCGTGTAAATAGACGCCGTGCATCGCAATAAACCCGTAACCGTGATCCCGCAAGTACCACCACCTGTATTACCAAGCCTCTAGATAACTTAAAAATCCTTAGTTTCAATGCGCGTAGCCTAAGAAACAAATTTGATGAACTGAGATGTCTTGCTTTAACAGAAAATTTTGACATAATTGCTATAACCGAAACATTTATCGACACCACAAATATTGATTTAAGTTCCGAATACAACATAGATGGCTACAGACTCTTCAACAAAGATCGTGTAAACAGTAGAGGCGGTGGCGTCGCCCTTTATGTCAAAAGCTATTTGCAACCCACCGACAAAACACCGGGAAACAGTAACGTTGAACATTTGTGCGTGCGAGTAAACATTGCAAAAGTCAATTTAAATATATCTGTCACCTACAGACCTCCCGGGCAATCACTGATGACGACCTTGAAATGTACAGCGTCTTAAGGCAGTCACTTAATAACAACGACTCACTGATATTAGGAGACTTTAACCTCCCCCATATCGACTGGGCGACACTGTCAGGCACAGAAGGCGAGTCACATAGAATGATCGAATTTCTAGAAGAAAATTATCTAAGCCAAATGGTTTCTGAGCCAACTCGACAAAATAATATACTCGACCTTGTTATAACGACCCAAGATAACCTTGTCAGTAGTGTCACGGTAGGAGAACACCTCGGTTCTTGCGATCATAAATTAGTGCGCGTCGACATTAAAGCTCAATCATCAGTGACTGAAAATAAAGTAAAGGTGCCCAATTTCAAAAGAGCTAACTTCGTAGAAATCCGACATATACTTACTGAAATACAACTATCAGATGACGGCTTCGTTGAGGAAGCCTGGCTAAGCCTTAAAAATCACTTACTCACTCAGCAGAACACATTCGTCCCCTTGTGCGAGAAGCGAATTAACACTAATCAAAGCCCACCGTGGTTTAATAGCGAAATTAAACAATCAGTCAATGAGAGAAAATTGTTTTAAAGGTTAAAGAAAGACCAAAGCACGCCAGAGAACATTAGACTCTATACTGATGCAAGGCGACGATTCAAAAGACTAGTAGGGCAGGCACAGCGTAGACATGAAGAAAATATTGCAGCCACCTGGACAAATAACCCGCACTCTTTCTTCAGTTACATAAACAACAGAAAGGCGATCAAAAGTGGTATTGGACCTTTAACAAACAGCGACGGTGCACTAGTGACTGACAGCCAACACATTGCAAACCTCTTAAACAATTACTTTTCCTCGGTGTTTAATACTAACAGTCTTCCTCTCGCTACCACCAACACCAGTACTATTGTAAATCTCGAGCATGCATTGCCTAATTTTGAAATAACAACCGATGAAGTCCTTAAAGCTCTCCATTCACTTAAAACAAATAAAAGTCCTGGACCTAACAAAGTATATCCAACTCTGCTGAAAGAAACGAAGAGCGAAATACTCTCCTCCCTCACAACCGTATTCAATATGTCCTTGCGACAAGGCATCGTCCATTCATATTGGAATAAGGCTAACGTGACACCGATTTTCAAGAAAGGAGACAAAAAGTACCAGGTAATTACAGGCCCATTAGTCTAACTTCGGTTGTAGGTAAGCTACTTGAGGGCATAATTAGAGACAAAATTGTGAGTTACCTTGAAAGCCACTCATTGATTGGGGACTCACAACATGGCTTCCGAAACAAAAGATCCTGCCTATCAAACCTATTAACCTTTTATAACGACCTCTTCACTGTTTATGACGTAACCAAATCACTGGACGTAGTCTATCTTGATTTCCAGAAAGCGTTTGATAAAGTCCCGCATCATAAATTACTTTACAAATTAAAGCAAATAGGTATTGACGGTCAAGTAAACCAATGGATCGCGAATTGGTTGAGCAACAGACAACAAAGAGTAGTGATTGACGGATTTAACTCAGAGTGGGCGCCTGTCACTAGTGGCGTCCTCAGGGCTCGGTCCTTGGCCCAGTGCTCTTCATTATTTACATCAACGACGTGGATGTTGGACTCAATAACCGCATTAGTAAATTTGCAGACGACACAAAGATTGGTAACTCGGTTCTCACTGACGAAGACAGGCAGAGCCTCCAAGAGGATTTGCACAAAATTTCAGCTTGGTCGGATAGATGGAGATGCCCTTTAACGTAGACAAGTGCCAGGTCCTTCTGTTGGAACGAGGAATAAAGTTCGAATACGAAATGCGCGGCGTTAAACTCAAAAGCGTTCAATGCGTCAAAGACTTGGGGTCAAAATCGCGTCAAACCTCAAATTCTCACAGCAATGCATCGATGCAGCAAATAAAGCGAACAGAATGTTGGGCTTCATTAAAAGAAACTTTTTATTCAAGAATAAAGATGTAATACTCCCGCTCTACAACAGTTTAGTCAGACCCCACTTGGAATATGCGGTACAGTTTTGGTCCACCCACCATGCAAAGGATATTGCTAAATTAGAAGGTGTTCAGCGTCGGGCAACGAAAATGATCCCTTCCTTGCGCAACAAATCCTACGAAGAAAGGCTTTCTATCCTTAACATGTTCTCTCTTGAGAAACGTCGCCTCCGAGGAAAATTGATCGAATGTTTTAAAATACTTAATGGTTTCACGAATGTAGACAGATCAACATTGTTTATGATCGATGACAGTCTGCGCACGAGGAACAATGGCGTAAAACTCAGATGTAGACAAGTAAATTCAGATTGCACCAAATTTTTCTTCACCAACGTTGTAGTGCGAGAATGGAATAAGCTTCCACCATCAGTGGTCCAGTGTAACACGATTGACTCCTTCAAAAATAAGCTCGACCGTCACTTCCTTCAACTTAATATCAACTAGAGCAGAAATGCAACGTTTTGGAGTCTTCTGATTAATGTAAAATCACTTAGGTTTAAGGACAGACCACCAAGTCTGGACCATGGGGTCTGTGTGGTCTGATTTTCTATGTAAATCTATGTAAATCTCTCTCTCTCTCTCTCGTTCCTAGTTTCTGATATCGTGGTAGTGGTAATAGTATTATTATTATTATTATTAGTAGTAGTAGTAGTTGTAGTAATAGTAGTAGTAGTAGTTGTAGTAATAGTAGTAGTAGTAGTAATAGTAGCAGTAGTCGTCGTCGTCGTAGTATTAGTAGTAGCAGTAGTAGTAGTAGCGCCGGCAGGCTTTTTCCAAGGGTCTCTTGAACAGCCCCAGCCCGTTCGTGGCGCAAGCAAATTTTATTTATATTGGCTGCCGTGATGTGTGACTCTTGCCAGGCCCATGCTGCCCCCCGGTGCTCCTTCTGACCGAAGTCGCTGAAGTTAGTGTTGGCTGAAGACCAAGGCAGCATATGGGTAATCCTCAGACACTCGGGGAGGGCTTTCAAACTCAGCGTGGTTCGGTTAGACTCGAGGTCCACAGGTCTACCACGCTGTAGTAGAAGTAAACAAAAACAATAGATCATTTAAGTGGTTTAAGGCCTCTCTGAATTATAAGATGGTAGTGAATGTAACACCTGAAGGACAATACAAGCATTAGCTACCTGAGTAGACAGGAATAAGGAGCATGGTAGACTCACCCACTATGACTCACCGAATCAACTCAGGAAGGGAACGAGGCCAGTGATGCCTCCTCCGCTAAAGATCGTGGGAGGAGGAGGAGGAGGAGGAGGAGGAAGAAGCGTTCTGTTGTCTCGTATGGAATGAGCGAAGGCTTATTCACGTATGAGGCTTTGAAGGGGATGGTGCACTATTTATGTGTCTTGAGGGCTTAACGAAGGAGGAGGAGGAGAGGGAGGAGGAGGAGGAGGAGGAGGAGGAGGAGATAATCTACCGTTTGAGTGATCGGTAAAGGTGAACGTGTCCCCTCCTCCTCTTCAATGAGTGAGAGAGTGAGTGAGAGAGAGAGAGAGAGAGAGAGAGAGAGAGAGAGAGAGAGAGAGAGAGAGAGAGAGAGAGAGAGAGAGAGAGAGAGAGAGAGAGAGAGAGAGAGAGAGAGAGAGAGAGAGAGAGAGAGAGAGAGAGAGGGCGTGGGCAGAATCTGTTCCGTTTAAAGGTCAAAGAATTAAAGAGAGCAAAAATGTGTAGTCTGGTTTAAATTAGTGTGTTAGGACACGTGCTCTAAATGGCGGGGTTTAAATGTTTTTTTTTCTTCCCACGCCTTCCTTCACTCATCGCCACTTCTTACTCTCTTTCTTCCTTTCCTCCACTTCTTTTTTCCTCCACGCCTCCCTTCCCTCGTCTCCACTTCTTACTCCCTCTCTCTACTCTCCTCTCTTCTATTATTTCCTCTTTATTTCTTCTTTTCTTCCACTTCTTTTTCCCTCCACGCCTCCCTTCCCTAATCTCCACTTCTTACTCCCTCTCTCTACTCTTCTCTTTTCTTGTATTTCCTCTTTATTTCTTCCTTTCTTCCACTTCTTTTTTCCTTCCACGCCTCCATTCCCTCATCTCCACTTCTTACTCCCTCTCTTTACTCCACTTCTTTTTTTCTACCACGCCTCCCTTCCCTCATCTCCCCTTCTTACTTCCTCTCTTCATTCTTCTCTCTTCTTGTATTTCTCTCTTATTTCTTCCTTTCTTCCACTTCTCTTTTTCTTCCACGCCTCCCTTCCCTCGTCTCCACTTCTTACTCCCTCTCTTTACTCTTCTCTCTTCTTTTCCTTTCCTCTACTTCTCTTTTCCTTCCACGCCTCCCTTCCCTTATCTCCTCTTCCTTTATTTCCCGCTATTTCTTCCTTTCTTCCACTTCTTCGTCCCTCTCTTTCTTTCTTCCACCTTTCTTTCTCCTATCCCACTTTCGTTCCCTTCCACTTCTAGCTCCATTCATGTTATTTTTCTCGCCCCTTCCTGCTCATGCATCTTCAAATACGTTTTATCACCCTTTCTTCCTCTTCCCCGATTCCTCCTTTCCTTCTCTCTTTCTATCTCCTTTCCTTCTCTTTCTCTCCCTGTTCCTCCTATTCTTCCTTTTATCTCCCCCTACTCTCTCTTCTTCCTTTCTTATCTTTATACTTTGAGAACATGTGAAGAGATTTGTCTGTGGTGTATTATAGAAAAGTAAATAACTCTTGAGTAGAAAGATCATAACTCAGACTGTCCTAATTTGATGCCTAACACAATGGGTATGATATTCGTTAGTTTCTCTCTCTCTCTCTCTCTCTCTCTCTTGTTCCCTTCTTTTTTCCTCTCCTTCTCCCCTTCCTTCTTTCTCTCTTCCCTTTTCTTTCTCTTTTTTTCCTTTTCTCCTCCTTCCCTCTTGCTCTTTTTTTCTCTTTTTCCTTTCATTCTTGCCTTCTCTTTTTCCTTTCCTTCTCCCCTTCCTTCTTTCTCTCTTTTCTTTCTCTTTCTCCTCTTTCCTTTTCTCCTCCTTCCATCGTGTCCTTTTTTTCTCTTGTCTCTCTCCTTTCATTCTTGCCTTCTCTCTTTCTTTCCTTCTTGCTCTCCCTCCTCCCTTTTCCCCTCCCATTATTCTCCCCTTTCCTCCTTCCTTCTTTTTTTCCTTCTTTCTTTCCTCCCTACTCTTCCCTTTACCCAATTACCCCACAGAAAAGACCAAATTATCACATCTGGGGAAACTTACCTTAGGATGAGAGAGAGAGAGAGAGAGAGAGAGAGAGAGAGAGAGAGAGAGAGAGAGAGAGAGAGAGAGAGAGAGAGAGAGAGAGAGAGAGAGAGAGAGAGAGAGAGAGAGAGAGAGAGAGAGTTGGTATATCTGATTTATCATTTATTTTTTACTTTTTCCTTCCAATTTCTGTCTGTTTCTTCTTGTCCTCATTTATTGTGTTTTTTTCTAGTTTTCTTCAGTTCTCTTTTCCCTTCCTCCTCTTCCTTTCTTTCCCTCTTCTCCTCTCTCTTCTATCTCTCTTCACTCATCGTTCCTTCCTTCCTTCCTGCCTTCCTTCCTTCCTTCCTCCCTTCCTCCTTTCTTTCTTCCTTCCTTCCTTCCTTTCTTCCTTCCTTCCTTCCTTCCATCCTTCCTTCCTTGTTCTTCTGTTCTTCTCCTCTCTTTCGTTTCCTTTCCTTTCCCTTTTCCTCTTTATTTCGTGTCCTCTCCTTTCCTATCCTTTCTTCCCTTTCCTTTTCTTGCCTCTTTCTGGTTTTCTTTTCTTTCCTGTTTGTTCTTTTCTCCTTATTCAGTTCGGTGCTCTTCTAAGCCTCCTCAGCCCCTGGTAATATAGGAAGGTGTTTAATAGATGACCCACAGGTAATGGGAAGTCAGGTATATGTCCAATTAAAGCGTGTAGAGAGTGTGAGCTGAGGCTATAAGTGCGCCTGGCCCCGGTGCACATCTCCGTCTCCTCAGCCCTTGGTAATAGAGGAAGGTGTTTAAATGATGATCCACAGGTAATGGGAACTCAGGTACATGTCCAATTAAGGTGTTAAGAGGGTGTGGACCTACTCTACAGATGCGCGTGGCCTCAGTGCTCATCTCCGTCACGTCAGCCCTTGGTAATATAGGAAGGTGTTAACAGATGATTCACAGGTAATGGGAACTCAAGTAGATGTCCAATTAAGGTGATAAGAGGGTGTGGGTAGAGGCTATAAGTGCGCGTTGCCTCGGTGCTCATATCCGCCTCCTCAGCCCTTGGTAACATAGGAAAGTGTTTAATAGATGATCCACAGGTATGGGAACTCAGGTAGATGTCTAATTAAGGTGTCTAGAGGGTGTGGACTTCCTCTATAGATGCGCGTGACCTCATTGCTCATCTCCGTCACGTCAGCCCTTGGTAATATAGAAGGTGTTAACAGATGATCCACAGGTAATGATAACTCAGGTAGATGTGTAATTAGGGTGTAAAGAGGGTGTGGGCTGAGGCTATAAGTGCGCGTTGCCTCGGTGCTCATTTCCGTCTCCTTAGTCCTTGGAAATATAGGAAGGTGTTTAATAGATGATCCTCAGGTAATGGGAACTCAGGTAGATGTCCAATTAAGGTGATAAGAGGGTGTGGGCTGAGGCTATAAGTGCACGTGGCCTCAGTGCTCAACTCCCGTAACATAGACAGGTGTTCCAATAGGTAATAGAAACTCAGGTGGATGCATTTTCTCTTTTATAGGACAAAGTTCATATACTTTATATAAATGAAAATGATTGCTCAGACCATCACCACAACACCCACCACCCTCACTACCTCCTCCTCCTCCTCCTCCCCCTCCTCCTAACCCTCCCCCTCCTCCTCCCCCTCCTCCTCCTCCTCCTCCTCCTCA